>NW_027471453.1:0-25076 GCF_051020765.1 Lasioglossum baleicum
AGTAACTTTCGCGATCGTTTTGACACTCGATCTACTTATTAATAAAGAAGTTACGGTCTCCATCACTAAAATGTTTACCAATATGATCCTCCGAACACGAAGTTATTTTCGCCATGAAGCAGGTGAGGTTCGCAGACGGGAAGGCATCAGGTGATACGTTTGACTTTGTAGCAGCTGTATCGTTCTCACATGGAGTGACGCTCTATTTTAATATTCAAACCATGGAGTATGGTGTATATTTCCAATACCGTTCAGCGAATTTACTCCCGTGATACATGGCTCGAATCTCGGAACCACATGGGTGTTGAAACTATTTACTTAGATATGCGAATTTCGTATCAGGTGATAGGGTTCTCGAACAGTTTGGCACTAGATCCTCTAATTCATATATGGAATTAAGGTGCACATAACTAAATTGTATAATAATTTGTGTCGCTGGACACATAGTTATACCCACGATTCAGCTGCGCATGTTCTCGGAGAGTAATGTATCCATTAAAGATTATGACGCAAAGCCAATTGGTAACGTTCACCAACGGATTATAGCTCAATTTTAATATTCAATCCGTGAATTATGGTGTCTATTGTCAGTACTGTTCAGCGGATTTACTACCGGAATACCCGGTTTTACTCTCGGAATCTTGGAATAGGTGAAGCTATTGACTTAGCCGTTCATCTCTCAATGAAGGTGGTGTCGTTCGCGCAGCGTTTGGCACTCGATCTTCTAATTGATAAATCAAAATAGGGAATGCCACTGCAATAATGTCTACCAATTTTTTTCCGAGAGCACTATATATGACACTCGCTACAGCGGGTTAACTTCTTGAATGGCAAGGTATCTGGTTATAAGTTTGACTTTATACTATTTGCTTATGCTCCGGAATGGATTGACTCACTTCATTAAGATTCACACCGTGAATTAAGGTGTCTTCTGTTCAGCGGAATGCCAGCCTTGACTCTCTGAATGACGACTATAGGTGAAGCTGTTGACGCAGCCGTTCCGCTCTCGAAGAATCTGGTATCGTGCTCGAACGGTTTGAAACTCGATCTTCTAATTCATACCTGAAACTAACGAGCCCGTCACTAAAATATTTACTAATTTGATTCTATGTCCACGAAGTTATACCCACGATACTGCGGGTTATTTCCTCGGAAGGTAAGGTTTACGATAAGGAGTATTATGATGTACCAATTGGTAATGTTCTACGGCGGATTGACCATCTACTTTAATATTCATACCGTGAATGATTATGTCTGTTGCCAATAGTGAACAGCGGATTCACTCACGGAATAACTGATTTGGCTATCTGAATCACAGGATAGTTGAAGCTGTTGACTTAGCAGTTGGATCCTCATGGATGGTCGCAACGTTCTCGAACGGTTTGACTCTCGACCTTCTATTTCATTCATGAAACTAAGCTGTCCGGCACCAAAATGTATACACATTTGGTCCACCGAACAGCTTGCTATACTCTCGATACAGCGCGTTATGCTTTCGCACGCTAATGTCATCAATAATGCGTCTGACTCCCTATAATGTATACTATTTTTCATCCCTGTAAAATAAGTAATACTCTCGATACAGCGGGTCAGCTTCCCGATGGAAAGGCTTTGTGTGAAATGTTTGACTATATAGCAATAACTAACATACTACCATGGCTTGTATCAGTAGACTAATATTGCGACTGTAAGTTAAGGTGTCTATTGCCAATACTGATAAGATATTTTACTCCCGGAATAGCTCAAATGATTCGGGGAATCATGGGATAGGTGAAGCTATTGACTCAGCCATTCGGTTCTAACCGAGGGGGGTACCGATCACGAAAGGATTGACCCTAGATCTTCTAATTCTTACATGAAATTAAGATGCCGTCACTATAATTAATACTAATGTGTCTTTCCAAACAGGAGGTTCTACATGTGATTCTGGGGGTTATGTCTTCTGCGTGTAAGGTCTTCAGTAGAACGTTTGACGTCATACGAATTTGTAACGATATCAATCGGTTTGACGCTCATCTGTAATATTCATACCGTGAATGAACGTGTCCGCTGTTAATACTGCACTATGGATACACATCCGGAATACCTGGCTTAGCGCTAGGAACCGCATGTTAGTTGTAGCTACTGACTATATGCCCCTCGACCCTCAAAGTGTGGTCATCTTCTCGAAAGGATTGACTTTCGATCTTTCAATTCATCAATGAAATTAAGGTTCCCGTCATCAAAATATATACTAACTTGTTTCGCAGAACACAATGTTATATCCTCGATTCAGCGGGTTAGGTTCACGGAATGTAAGGTGTCCGGTAAGAAGTCTGTCTTCAAACCAATTGGTAAAGTTCTCTTACGATTGGTCTCTCTACTTTAATATTCATACCGCGAATTAAGGTGCCCATTGCCAATACTCTTCTTCGGATTTTCTCCGGATTACATGGTTTGTCTCTCGAAATCACAGGAAACGTGACGATATTCTCCTAGCCATGCGACTGTCATAAGGTGTGGTATCGTTCTCGATCGACTTGACCCTCCATCTTCTGATTCATACATGCAATTAAAGTCTCCGTCTGCTAAAGTGTCTACTAATTTGCTTCCTTGAACACTAAGCAAGACACTTACTGCAGCGGGAATGATTCTCGGAGGGTAAGGTATCCGGTATGAGGTTTGAACCAATACCAGCAGGTAACGTTCTACGATGGTTCGAATCTCAATATTACCATTTATAACGTAAATTAAGGTATCCATGGCCAATACTGTACTGCGGATTCACCCGCAGAATACCTGGTCTGACTCTCGGAATAACAGGGTGGGTGGAGCTATTGACTTAGCAGTAAGACTCCAAAAAATGATACTAACGTTCGCGAACAGTTTGACTCTCGATTTTGGTATTCATACGTGAAACTGAGGTGTCCGTCTCTTGAAATGTCCAAACATTTGTTTCCGTGAACATTAAGCTAGGCACTCGCTACAGCGGGCTGTGTTCAAGGAAGGAATGGTATTGTGTAGAATGAATGACTTTATACTTATTGGTAATATTTTCCGTCGGGTTTAATCTCTACTTTCATATTCATACCGTGAATTAATATATCTATTGCGAACACTGTTCAGTGGATTTGCTCCTGGAATTCCAAGCTTGACTCTCGGTACCTCATGTAGGTGGTTCTAGTGCCATAGCCGTTCTACTCCCAAGGAAGCTGGTAACGCTCTCGATCGGTTTGACACACGATCTTCTTATTCATACATGAAATTAAGGGTGCTGTCACTAAGATATATACTAATTTCTTCATTTGAACGCGATGTTATAATCTACATATATCGGGATAGACTCTTTCAAGGTAAGGCCTTCTGTTTAAGGGTTGACTGTATAGCAGTAGGTAGCGATCTACAATGGTTTGACACTAATCCGTAACATTGATAACTTGATATAGCGATGTCTAGTTCCAATACTGTGTACTGCAGGATATGTCACGGAAAACCTGGTCTGTCTATAGCATACGCAGGAGAAGTGAAGCTATTCACGTGCCTGTGCGACACTCAAAGTAGGTGGGAACGTTCTAGAGCGGTTTGATACACGACAAACTAACTCATACCTGAAATTACGGTGCCCGCTACTTGAATGTGTACTAATCTCTTTCTCTGGACACAATCTATATACTCTCGAAACGGCGAGTTTGATTCACCATAGGTAAGGTCTTCCGTAAAGCCTTTGACTTTATCGCAATTGGTAACGCTCTAAATCGGTTTGACGCTCTACTATAGCATTTAAACCGTGCATTAAGGAATCCAATGCCAATCCTGTTAATCTGATTCTATCCCGGAATAACTGGCTGGACCTTCGGAAAGAAAGAAAGGTAAGCTATGGACTCAGCCGTTGAACACTCAAAGCAGGTAGAAACATTCTCCACCGGATTCACACTCGGTCTTCTTATTCATACATGTAGCTAAGGTGCGCATTATTAAAAGATATACTGATTCGTTTCTCTGAATACGACGTGATTCCCGCAATACATAGCGCTATGCTCTTGGATGGTAAGTTATCCGGTAAGGAGTATGACGTTACAACAATTGGTTACGTTCTCCAGCGGTTTGACTGTGTACTTTATTATTCATACCGGGGGATAAGGTGCCTATTGCCAGTACTGTTCAGTGCACTGACTCCTGCAATACCAGATGTGCCTCTCGGAATGACAGGATGTGTGTTCCTATTGACTTAGCCGTTCGTCTCTCATAGAAAGTGGTAACGTTCTGGAATGGTTTGACACTGGATCTCCAATTCATACATGAAGTAAAGGTGCTCGACAATGAAATGAATACTAATATATTTCTGTGAGCTCGAACTTATACTCTGGCTGAAGCCGGTGAGGTTCGCGGAAGGTAGGGTCTCCTGTAAGTCGTTTGACTTTATAGAAATTAGTAACGTTCGCAAACGGTTTGATACCCGAATTTAATATTTAAACCGTAGATTAAGGAGTATATGGCCCATACTGTACCGCGGAATTAAACCCGGCATACCTGGTTTGTCATTCGGTATCACATAATGGGTGAGGCTATTGACTTCGACCTCCGACTGTCAAGGAAGATGGTACCGTTCACGTAGGGTGTGCCTCCCGATTTTGCAATTCATATATGAAAATAAGGTCTGCTTCTGATAAAGTGACTACTAACTTAATTCCGAGTACACTAAGCAAGGCACTGGCGACAGTGTTTTAGGGTTTTGAAGGGTAAGGCCTTCGTAAGAGGTTTGAGTCCGTACCAATGTGTGACGTCTTACAACGGGTTGACTAGGTACTTTGTTACTTGAACCGCGAGTTAAGGTGTCCAATGCTAATGCTGTAATGGATTTACTCCCGGATTAACTGGTTTCGCTCTCGTAATCACAAGATATGTGAAGCTATTGAGCAAGTTGTTCGACTCTCGAGGAAGATGGTTACATTCTCGAACGGCTTGACCTTCGTTCATCTAATTCATGCATGAATTTATGTTGCTGTCACTAAAGTGTGTACTAATGTATTTCCCTAAACTCGTAGCAATACTCTCGATACGGCGGGTTAGTTTCTCCGACGGTAAGGCATTGGGTGAAAGCGTTTTGCTTTATAGCAATATGTATCGTTCTCACACGGCGTGACGCTCTATTTTAATATTAATTCCGCGGATTTAGGTCTCTATTGCTAATACTCTTCAGCGCATTTACCCTCGGATTATCTGGTTAGACTCTTCGAATATACGATAGGCGGAACTATTGACTTGTACGTTCGAATCGCAGAGAGGGTGGTAACGTTCCCCAACGGTTTGGCGCTCAATCTTGTAATTCATACATGACGTTAAGGTGCCATGCACTGAAATGAATACGATCTTCGGTCTCTGAACACGAAATCATATTCTCGAAACAGCAGGTTAGCTTCTCCGAAGGCAGGTCTATTGGTAAAGTGTTTGACTTTAGTGGCGACGCTATAAAACGGTTTGACAATCTATTTTAATATTCAAACCGTGAATTAAAGTGTCAATTGCCAATACGGTTCAGCGGATTTAGTCCCGGAGTACCTGGTTTGACTCTCGGAATGGCAGGATCGGTTAAGCTAGTTTTACTTCGCCGTTCGTCCCTCGCAGAAGGTGATGTCGTTCAGTAACGATTTGCCCCTCGATATTCTAATTCATACTGAACTGGAAGTTAAGGTGCCCGTCACTGAAATGAATAATAATTTCTTTCTCTGGAAACGCATTTATACTCTCGTTGCAGCGGGCAAGGGTCTCGGAAGGTAAGGCCTTCGGTAAGACGTTTGACATTATCCAAGTCGGTAACGTTCTTTAGCGATTAGACAATCTGCATTAATGATACCGGGAATTAATGTATCTATTGCCACTACTTTCCAGAGAATATTCTCACGGTATACCAGGTTTGACTCTGGGAAGCAAGATAGTGGAAGGTATTGAAGCCGTTAGCCGTTACTCAGACAGGGCAGTCCAGATCACGAACAGTTTGACCATAGACCTTCTAGTTCATGCATCAAATTAATGTGCCCTTCACTATAATGTATACTAATTCGCTTCGCCGATCACGAAGTTTTACTCTCGATACAGCGGGATACGCTCTCGGAAGGTACGGTATTCGGTAAAAGGAACGACTTTATAACAATTGGTAAAGTTCTCCGACGATTTGACTCCCTACTGTGTCGATTGCTAATACGCATTTACTCCCGCAATACCTGGTTTGATTCTCGGAATCAGTGGATAGGTTAAGCTACTGACTGAACCGTTCGACTCTCGAGGAATGTGCTCACATTCCCGAACGGTTTGATGCTCGACTTCCAAATTCATTCATGAAACTCAGGAGCCCGTCACTAAAATGGATACAAATTAGTTTCTCTGAACACGAAGTTGATCTGACCGTACGGCGGGTTAGCTTCCCGGCAGGTAAGGCCTTCGGCAAAAAGTTTGACTAAATACCAATTCGTAACGTTCTACAATGGTTTGACTCTGGACATTAATATATATAGTTGGAAGTAGGGTTTTTATTGCCAATTCTGTACAGCGCATTCACTCACGGAATATCTCCTTTGACTTTCTGACTCACAGGATGTCTGAAGCTACTGACTTAGCTGTTTGAATCTCAATGTATGTTCTCGCTTTTCTAACGGTTTGACCTTCCACCTTCTAATTCATACATGAAGCTAAGGTGGCCGTCACTGATATGAATACTAATTTCATTCTCTGAACACGAACCTATTCTCTCGATAAAGGCGCTATGGATCGCGGTATGTAAGGCCTTGGGTAAAACGATTCACTTTATACCAACAAGTAACGCTCTCAAACGGTTGACGCTCTAATGTAATATTCCATACGTGAATACAGGTGTCTATTGCCAAAAATCTTTAGCGAATTTACGCTCGGATTCGTTGGGCAGTATGGCCAATAGACACCTTAATTCACGGTATGAATACTAAAGTGGAGAGTCAAACCGTCGGAGGATATTACCAATTCGAATGCAGTCATTCTTCTTGCCGTGTAGCATAACTACCGAGAACCTAACCCGCTGCAGCGACAGTCTCGGTAATTGTTCACAGACACAAATTAATGGACATACTAGCTGACGGACACCACATTTCCACGAATGCAGACATATTGGAGAGCCAAACCGTTCGAGATCGTTACGACACTCTCTGAGAGACGAACGGCTACGTCAATACATTCACCCATCCTGTGATACCGAGAGATAAACCAGGTATTCCGGAAGAAATCAGGTGCTCAGTATTGGCAATAGACACCTTAACTCAGGGTTTAAATGTAAACTAGATGGTCAATAATTTTGAGAACGTAACCAATGGGTACACAGTCAAACGTCATTTTGTCCTCACCGACCGAAGGCCTATTCCGCTGTATCGAGAGTATAACTTCGTGATCAGAAATACAATTTAGTACACATTTTAGTGGCGGGCCCCTTACTTTCATGATTGAATAACTATATCGAGTATAATAGCTGCAGCTGTCCTGTGCTTCCGATAGGCGAATCAGGTATTCCAGGAGTAAACTCGCTGACGGGGAATAGCAACAAACACCTCAACTCACTATATGAATTTTAATGTATAGCGTCATACCGCTTGAGAATGTTACCAATTAATGTTACTTCCTATTCCTTACTAGACACCTTTCCTTCCTAGAACCGAAACCGCTGTAGCGAATGTCATGCTTAGTGTACTCAGGAATGCAAATTAGGAGACATTTTAGCTGACGGACAACATCTTTTTCATGTATGTATTAGAAGGTCGAGTGTCAAACCGTTCGATAAATTTATTAGATTCTTCGAGAGTCGCACAGCTTAGCCAGTAGCTTCACCTATTCTATCATTCGAAGAGTCAATCCAGGTATAGCTGGAGTAAATCCACTGATGAGTATTGGCAACGGAATCCTTACTCCATGGTTTGCATTTCAAAATAGAACTACACCCCGTTTGAGATCAGTATCTGTTACTACAAAGTCAAGCGTTTTACAGAAAGCCTTATCGACCGGGGAGCAAACCCGCCGTACCGAAGGTGTAACTTCATCGATACAGAAACACATTAGTATAAATTATAGTGACGGCATCTAAATTACATGTATGAATTAGAAGGTCGAGGGCAAAACAGTTTGAGGACGATACCACCTTCTGTGAGACACGAAGGGCTATGTCAATAGCTTTACCTATCCTGCGATGCGGAGAATCAAACATGGCACTCTGGACGTAAGATCGCTGAAGAGTATCGGCAATTGGCATCTTAACGCACGGTTTGAATATTAAAGTAGAGTGTGAGTGCGTTTTAGAGCATTGCCAATTGGTATACAGTCAAACAATTTACTGACAGCGATACCTTCTAAGAAGCAACCCCTCCGTCTCGACAGTATAACTTCGTGCTCAGGGAAAGAAATAAGTCTTCATTTCTGTGACGAGAGCCTTGATTTCATGTATGAATTAGAAGACCGAAGGTCACACCGTTCGAGGACGTTACCACCTTTTGTCAGAGACGAACGGCTAAGTCTATAGCTTCACATATCCAGTGGTTGGGTGAGTCAAACGAGATATTCTGGTAGTAAATCCGCTGAATAGTATTGGCAATAGACACATAAATTCTCGGCATGAGCATTTAACTAGGAAGAGAAATCCCCGGAGAATGCTACATATTGGTATTGAGTCAAACTCTTTACCGAAAACCTTACCTTCGGCGCATTTAACCGACCATATCGGTAGTATAACTATGTCTTCAGAGAAACTCGTTAGTACTCATCTTTCCGATGGGCTCCATGTCTTCAAGTATGAAATACAAAATCGAGCGACAAACCGTTCCAGAACGTTACCACGTTCTTTGAGAGCCACACAGCTGTGTCATTAGCACCACCTATCCCGTTATGCCGCGCGTTAAACCAGGCATTCCGGGAGTAAATGCGCAGAACAGTATTGGCAATGGAAACCATAATTCACGGTACGAGTGTTAAAGTGGAGAGTCAAACCGTTGTATATCGGTACTTTTTGCTATCGAGTCGAGTATTATACGGGTGGCCATATCCCCCGAAAGACTAACCAGCTGTATTAAGAGTATAACTTCGTGTTCAGAGAAAAAGTTATTCCCCATTTCAGTGACGGGCACCATATCATCATGTATGAATATTAATATCTAGTGTCACACCGTTCGGGATCGTTTCCCCCTGCGGTGAGAGAGGAACGGCAAAGTGTATGGCTTCACCTATCCTGTGTTGCCGGGAGTCAAAGCAGTCAATTCGTTATTAAACCCACTGGACAGTATTAGTAATAGACAACTCAATTCACGGTCGGAATATTAAATATGAGCGTCAAAGCGTTCGAGAACGTTTCCACCTTCGTTGATAGTCGCACAGCTACGTCAATTGCATGACCTATCCTGTGATTCCGAAAGTCAAACCGGGTAATCCGGGAGTAAATCCGCCGAAGCGTATTGTCAATAGACACCTTAATTCGCGGTATGAATATTAAAGCAGGCCGACAAGCCGTTGTGGACAATTACCCATTGGTGTAGATTCCAACATTATACACAAAGCGTTACCTTTCGAGAACCCAACCCGCCGTATCGAAAGTACATCTTCGTGATCAGAGAAACACATTAGTATACATTTTAGTGACGGCCGTCTTAATTTCATGTATATATGAGAAGATCGAGGGCAAACAGTACGATAATATTACACCCTCTTTGAGAAACGAACTGCACAGTCAAGAGCTTCACCTACCCTGTGATTCTGAGCTCAGACTAGGTATTCCTGGAGTAAATACGCTGAACAGTATTGGTATTAGTCACATTAATTCCCGGCATGAATGTCAAAGAAGACCGTCAAATCGTCTAAAAACGATACCAATTAGTATAAAGTCAGACGTTTTACTGAAGTCCATACCCTCAGAAAGCCTAACCCGCTGTATAGACGGTATTACGTTGTGATCAGAGAATCAAATTAGTATACATTTAATGACGGAGACCTTAGCTTGATGTACGAATAAGAATATTGAATGTTACACCGTTCGAAAACGTTACCACCTTCATTGAGTGTCGCATAGATGAGGCAAAAGGTTCTCACCTGTCCTGTGATTCCGAGAGGTAATTAAGTCTGTACTGTAGTATATCCGCCGAATTATATAGGCAATTGGCACCACAATTTTCGGTATGAGCATTAATGTAGAGTGTCATACTCTCGGCGATCATTATCAATTGCTATTGAGTCACTCTTTTTACCGAAGACCTTACCTTCCGGGAATATAACCCTCCGTATCGAGAGTACAACTTCGTGATCAGAGATACAAATTAGTGGACACTTTAGTGACGGTCAGCATATTTTCATGTGTCAATAGAATAGTCGAGAGTCAAACTATTCGAGAACGATCCCTCCATCTTCAAGTGTCGAACGGCTGAGTTAGTAACTTCACCTATCCTGTTCTTCCGATAGGAATACCAGGTACTCCGAGAGTCAGTCCGCTGTGCACAATTGGCAATAGTTGCCTTAATTCACGGTATGGATACTAAAGCAGAACCTCAGCCCGTTGAATATCGGTGGCCAGTTGTGAAGATACAAACCTTTTACAGAAAGCCTTACCCCTCGAGAAGCTAACCCGCTGTATCGACAGTATAACTTCGTGTTCTGAGAAAGACATTGGTATACACCATACGGACGAGCAGATTAATTTCATGTATCATTTAGACGATAGGATGTCAAACCGTTCCAGAATGTTACCACCTTCGTAGAGAAACGTACAGCAATGTCAATAGGTTCACCCATCCTGCGGTAGTCAAGCCAGGTATTCCGGGTGTCAAGTCGGTGTACACTATAGGCGGTGGACATCTTTATTCACGGTTTGAATAACAAACTACACAGTCTGACCTTTGTAGAACGTTACCAATTGGGATAATATCAAAAGTTTTACCGAAAACCTTACAATCCGAGACCCTAATCCGCGGTTTCGAGAGTATAACTTCGCAATCAAAGACACATATTAGTATACATTTTAGAAACGGGCACCTTAACTTCGAGCACGAATTGGAAGGTCGAGGAGCAAACCGTTCTAGAACGTTACCACTTTCCTTGAGAGTCCAAGGGCTAAGTCATTATCAGCTCATATCCTTTGATTACGAGTGTCAAGCAAGATATTCTGGGAGTAAATTCTCTTTACAGTATTGACAATAGACACCTCAATACACGGTATGAACATTAAAGCTGGCCGTCGAGCCGTTGTAGAACATTACCTATTCGTGCAGAGTTAACCTTCTTACATAATGCTATACCCACCGAAAAGCTGACAAGCTGTATCCATACTATAACACCGTGTTCAGAAGAACGAACTGGTAAAAATGAAATGACGAGCACCTTGACTTCATGCATGAATTAGACGATCGAGTGTCAACCAGTTCCAGAACGTTGCCACCGTCTGTGAGAGACGAACAGCTAAGTCAATATCTTCACCTATCCCGAGATTCCGATGGTTAACACGGCTAAGCCGAGAGTAAGTCCGCTGAAGAATTTTGGAATGGACGCCGTAATTCGCGGTTTGAATATTGCAGTGCAACGTCACACCCTTTAAGAGCGTTACAAATTGGTACAAGGTCGTACGTTTAACAGAAGTCCTCACCTAGCGTGAGATTCACCGGCTTCATCGAGAGTATAAGTTCGTGTACACAGACAGAAATTAGTGTTCGTTTCTGTGACGGGAACGTTAGCTTCATGTACAAATTAGAACGTTACCACCTTCTGCTGAGTCAATACCTTCATCTATCCAGTCATTCGGGGAGCCAAAGCAGCTATTCCTGGATTAATTCCGCCGAACAGTATTGGCAACAGACACTTTAATTCACGGTGTGAATATGAAAGGAGACCGTCAACCTGTTGTAGGGCGCTACTCTATGTTATGAAGACCAACCTTTTACTGAAAGCCTTGCCTTCCGTGAAGCTAAGCCGTCGTAGCGAGTGTATAACTTCGTGTTCAGAGAAAAAATTCGTATACATTTCAGTGGCGGCCACATTAATTTCATGTATGAATTTGAATATCGATCGTCAAACCTTTCGAAAACGTTACCATCCACTATGAGTGGCGAACGGCTACGTCAATAGCTTCAACTATCCTGTGACTCTGAGAGTTAAACAAGGTAATCCTGGAATATATTCGCTGAAGAGTATTAGAAACTGATACCTTAATTCACGTTCTGAAAATTGAGGTAGAGATTCGAACTGTTGAAGAACATTATCAATTGGTATAAAGTCATTCTTAATACCGAATACCTTGCCTTCGGGGAAAAAGCCGCACTGTAGGGAGTGTTATGCTAACTGTTCACGCAGAAACAAATCAGTAGACATTTTGGTAGAGGGACATATTATTTTCATATTTATGTAGCAAAATCGAGTGTCAAAACTTTGGTGAACGTTTCGACCTTTCTTGAAAATTGCACAGCTAGGCCAATAGCTTCACCTGACCTGTGATACGAAGAGCAAAACCAGGTATACCGGGATTAAATCCGCAGAACAGTATTGGCAACTGACACTGTAGTTCACGATATAAATATTATCGTACATAGTCAAACCGTTATAGAAAGTTACTTATTGCTATAGTTTCAAGCATTTTACCGGTGGCCTGACCTTCCGAGATCCAAAAACTCTGAATCGAGAATATAACTTCGTGTCCAGAGAATCAAATTAGTATACATTTTAGAGACGGGCAGCTTAGTTCCATGTATGTATTAGATGGTCCCGAGGCACACACTTCCAGAACGTGACGACCCTTCATGGGGGTCGCACAGCTAAGTCTACAGCTTCACTTATCCTGTGTCTCCGAGAGTCAATCCTGGAATTCCAGGAGTAAATCTGCGGAAGAATATTGGCATTTGTCACCTTAATTCAGGGTTCGAATATTAAAGTACAGAGTCAAACCATGTACAGCGCAAACAGTATGTTCAAGGACAAATTTTTTACGGACAGCCATCCGAGAAGCCTATCCAGCAGAATCGAGAGTATAACATCATGTTCAGTGGATGAAATTAGTATTAATGTTAGTGACGGGCAACTTAATTTCATCCATGAATCTGATTATCGAGGGACAAACTTTTCGAGAACGTTAGCACGCTCGTTGAACGTTGAACGGACATGTCAATGGCTCCACGCATCCTGTGATTCCGCGAGCCAAATCACGTATTTCTGGAGAAAGTCCGCTGAACAGTTTTCGCAATTGACGCCGTAATTCAAGGTGTGAAAATTCTATCAGACAGTCAAATCGTTGTAGAGCGATACCTATTGTAATAGAGTCAAACACTTTACCGATAGCGCAACTTTCGGAGACAGCCACCTGCTGAACCGTGTGTATAACTTCGAGTTCAGGGGATGAAATTAGTAAACATTTTTGTGACGAACACCTTAATTTCAGTATGATTAAGAAGATCGCGCGTCATGCCGCTAAAGAATATTGCCATCTTCTGTGAGAGACGAACGGCTAAGTTAATAGCTTCACGTATTCTGTGATTCTGAGAGTCAAACCAGGTACTCCTGGAGTAAATCCGCTGAGCAGTACTGCCAATAGACACTTTAATTCACGGTTTGAATATAAAACTAAAGCGTCAAACCGTTTGAGACCAACCGTTAAGCCTATACCGTTCAGCGCATTTACTCCTGGAATACCTGAATTGCCTGTCGGAATCAAGGGATTGGTGCAGCAATTGACTTATCCGTTCGTCCCTCACAGAAGGTGGCATCGATCTCGAGCACCGTGAATCTCGATATTCTAATGCATACATGAATTTATGGTGTCGTCAGTTAATTGTGTACCAGTTCGTACCTCGGAAGGCGGAGTTATACTCCTGATATAGCGGGTCTGTTTTTCCGAGTGTAAGGAATTCTGTACGACATTTAATCCTACACGAATAGTTAACGCTATACAGCGACTTGACGGCATGCTTTAATACACAAACCGTGTATGAAGGTGTCTATTGCCAATACCATTCAGCGTATTTACTCCAGCATTACGTTGTTTGACTCCCCGAATCACAGGATAGGTGAAGCTACTTACATAGCCTTCCGACTCCCTCGGAAGGTGGTATCGTTCTCGAACGGCTTTACATCCGATCTTCTAATGCATACACGAAGTAGAGGTGCTCGCCACTGAATTGAAGCCTAATTTCTTCCTCTGAACACGAAGTTATACTGTGCGAGTTTGCTTCTCCGTAGGTAAGGGCATCTGTAAAATGTTTGACTATATTCCAATTGGAAATGCTCTGAAACGGCTTGACGCTCTTCTATACCATTCGAACCCTGAATTGATGTGTCGATTGGCAATACTGTAAGCGGATTTATTCCTTCAATACCAGGTCTGACTCTGCGAACCACTAGATAGGTGATGCTATTGACATAGGCGTTCGACTTTCACTTACAGTGGCAACAATCTCGAACGGTTTGACACTCAATCTTACAATTCATGCATGAATTTATAGTGCGCGTCACTAAAATGAATAATATTTCGTACCTCTGAACACGGCGATATACTCTCGAAACAGCTGTTCAGTTTTTCGGAGGGTAAGGCAGTCTATTGGTGATTTAACTCTACGCCAATAGGCGATGTTCTAACGCATTAACTCTGGACTTTGATATTTGTTCCGTGAATTAGTGTGTCTAATGCATATGCTGTACAGGGGATATACTCCCGGTGTATCTGGTTTGACTGGTGGAATCACCCGATATGTGAAACTATTGACTCAGCCGTACGATTTCCAAAGAAGGTTTTAACGTTCTCGAACGGTTTAAGACTCGACCGTCGAATTCATACCTAAAATTAAGGTGGACGTCCCTAAAATATATACTAGTTTGTTTCCCTGGACACGAAGTTATACGCTCAATACAGCGGGATAGGCTCTCGGATGATATGGCCCTTGGACAATAATTTGCCTCCATATCAATAGGTAGCGTTCTACATCATTTTGAAGCTTAGATTTATTACTCAAACCGTGGAACAAGTTGTCAATTGCCAATACCGTTCAGCGTAGTTACTTCCGGGAAACGTGGTTGGACACTCGGAATCACAGGACAGGTGAAACCTTCGACTTAGCAGTTCGACTCTAAATGCGGGTGGTAACGTCCTCGAACGGCTTGTGGCCCGATCTTGTATAGCATACGGGAATTCAAGGTAGCGTCACTAAATTCTATACTAATGTGTTTTCCTGAATAAGAAGCTATACTCTACGTCGGATTAGTTAAGGAATTCGGAAAAGCGTTTGCCATTATGGCAATTGTAACGTTCTGACTTGGTGTGCCGCTCTATTTTAATAATCAGTCTCCGTATTAAGGAATATAGTGCCGATACTGTACAGTGCATTTACTGTCCAAATACCTGGGAGGACTATCGGCATCACGGTATGTATGAAGCTATTCACTTATTCGTTCGTACCTCAAAGAATGTGGTAACTTTCTCAATGGTTTGACCCACTATTTTAAAATATATACTAATTTCTTCCACTAAACACCACGTTATACTCTCTTTACAGTGCGTTAGGCTTTCGGAGGGTAAGGTCCTGCGTATAACGTTTGTCTTTATAACAATTGGTAATGTTATCAGGAGGATAGACGTTCTATTTCAATACTCAAACCGTGAATGAATGTGTATATTGTCCACAATGTTCAGCGGATTTACTCCCGGAATACCGACCATGACTGTCGGAATCTCAGGATAGGTGAAGCTATACAATTAGCCGTTCGACTCTCACAGAAGGTGGCAACGTTCTCGAACGGTTTGACCATCCATCTTCAAATTCAAGCATGAAATTATGGTGCTCGTCGTCACCAAAATATATACTAGTTCGTACATCTGAACACGGTATAACACTACCGGTACAGCCGGATAATTTATCAGAGCGGAAGGCATTCTGTAAGTTGTTTAACCCTACGCCTATAGGTATTGTTCAACAGCGGGTTGACGGCTTGCAATAATACACAAACCTTGAGGTAGTGTCATCATTTCCAATACTATTCAGCGGAATTACTCCCGAAATACCTGGTTTAACTCTCGGAATCGAAGGATGGGTGGGCTACTGACTTAGATGTTCGTCGCTCACAGTAGGTATCAACGATCTGGAACACTTAGAATCTCGATATCTTCATTCATACATGAACGCAAGGTGCCGTCACTAAATTGTATACTAATTCGTACCCTTGAACGGGGTGTTGTACTTCCGTTTTTCGGAGGGTAAGGCATTCCGTAAGAAGTTTAACCCTACAAGTATAGGTAATGATCTAAAACGGTTTGACGGCCTGCTTCTATATTGAAACCGTGAATTGAGGTTTCTATTGCCAATACTGTACAGCGCATTCACGCCCAGAATGTCTGGTTTAGCTTTCGGAATCACAGGATATGTGAAGCTATTGACATAGCCGTTCTTGTTTCAGAGAACTTGCTAACATTCTCGTACTGTTTGACACTTGCTCTCAGTAGTTCTAATGAAATTAACGTCTCCGTCGCTAAAATGATTACTAGTGTGTTGCCCTAAACACGTAGTAATACTAATGATACGACGGGTTAGTTTCTCGGACGGTGGCGCTTTCGGTAAAGCGTTTGACTTTTCTGCAATTAGATACGTTCTCCCACGGTGTGACACTCTATTTTAGTATTCATTCCGCAAATTAGGTATCTATTGCCAATACTGCACAACGCCTATACTCCAGGAATGCCTGCAATGACTCTAGATAACACAGGATACGTACAGCTGTTGAATTACGTGTCCAAATCTCAAGGCTGGTAGTAACGTTCGGAAACGGCTTGACCCTCGATCCAGTAATTCATACATGAGAGTATGGTGCACGACACTGAGATGTTATAGTACTTTGTCTGTCGGAAGGCGAAGATATACACGCGATACAGCGGGTCACCTTCTCGGAAGCTAATGCCTCGGTGGAATGTTTGATGCTATACCAATGGGGAACGTTGCACAACTGTATGACACTGTACTTCAATATTTATACCGGGAAGTAGGGTTACTAATGCCGATACTTTACAGCGAATTTACTTCCAGATTGCCAGGATTGACTCTAGGAACCACAGGATACGTGAAGCATTTTACTTAGCCGTTCGACACTCAAAGAAGGTGGAATCGCTTTCGAACGGTTTGATCATCGGTATTCTAATCCATACATGAAGTAAGGTTGCCCGTCAGTAAAATGAATTCTTATTTGCCCTCTGAACGCGACGTTACACACTTGTCACAGCGGGTCTGTTTTGCGGAGGTAAAGCCATCGGTAGAGTGTTTGATTTTATACCATCAAACGTTCGCAAGCAGATTCACGCTATACTTTAATATTGATACCACGAATTAAGTTGTCCGTTGCCAATACCCCTCAGTGGATATACTCCTGGTAAGCCAAGTGTTACTCTCGGAACCGCTGGATAGGTGGAGCTATTTTGTTACATGTGCGATTTTACGAAGAAGGTGGTAACGTTCTCGAACGCTTTCACCCTCGATATTCTAATTCGTACAAGAAATTAAGGTGCCCTTCTCTTGAATATACACTAATTTGTATCTCTGAGTACGACGTAATACTCTATATACATAGGGTTACGTTCTCTGTGGGTAAGGTTTTCTGTGAAACATTTGGCATTATCGAAATATGTAACGGTCTACAAATGTTTGACTTCGTACTATAATATTCTAACCGTGAACTGAGGTGTCCATTGTGTATAGTGTACAGCGGATGGACTCCCGAAATACCTGGTTTGAATCTCTGAACCACAGGATAGGGGAAGCAATTGCCTTAGCCATGGGACTCTCAAAACTGGTGGTAAAGTTTTCGACGATTTGCCTCTTCATGTTCCTAATGATACATGCAATTAATGTGTCCATCTGCAAAAGATTCTACTAATTTGTTCCTGGAACACTAAGCAAGACACTTGCTGCAGCGGGTTAAGTTGTCCGGAGGGTACGGTATCCGGTACAAATCTTGACCACATACCAGTATGTACCAATCTACGGTGGTATTGTCACCGTCACTACAATGTATACTATATCGCTCCCCTGCACTGGTTTCTATACTCTCGATAGAGCTGGTCAGTTTTTCGGAGGGTAATGTATTCTGTACGAAGTTTGACCCTACACGAATAGGTGATGCTCTACAACGGCTTGGCGGCCTGCTTTAATATTCAAATCGTAAATTGAGGTTATCTATAGCCAATACTGTACAGCGCTTTTTCGTACAGAATATCTGGTTCAGCTCTCGGAATCATAGGTTAAGTGAAGCAATAGACTTAGCCCTTCGTGTCTCACAGAAGCTGGTAACTTCCTCTACCGATTTGACCCTAGATCTTCCTATTCCTAATGAAATTAACTTCCCCGTCACTAAAATGTTTACTAATGTGATTCCATAAGCACATAGCTATACGCTGGATTCGGCGGGTTAGCTTCTCGGACGGCAAAGCGTTTGGTAAAAAATTTTACTTTATAACAACTGATAACGTTCACAAACGATTTTACGCTCTATTTCACTATTCAAACCGAGAATTAAGGTGTCTATTTCTAATACTGTTCGGCGGATTGGCTCCCGGTATACCAGGTTTGACTTACAGAGTCGCAGGACATATCCTACACCTATGTAGCTATTGACATGGACGTTCGGCTCCCAATGAAGGGGGAAACGTTCTCGAACGGATTGATTGACGATTTTGCTATTCAATCATGAAAATTACATGTCCGCCAGCTGAAATGTGTACTAATCTGTTTCCGCGAAAATTGAGCACGGCAGTCGCTAATGCGTGTTGTATTCTCGTACAGTACGGTATTCGGTGAAAAGAAAGGTTTTATACGAATTGGTATCGATCTACAGTCGGCTTGACCCTCTACTTCAATATCCATGCCGAAAATTATGGTGTCCACTGCTAAACTGCTCTGCTTCTTTTCTTCAGAAATTCTTTGTGTTACTCTCGGTATCACAGGATAGGTGAACCTATTGACTTAGCTCTGTGCGACATACAAGAAAGGTGGTAACGATCTCCATCGGTTTCACTCTGGATCATCAAATTCATACATGAAATTCAGGTACCTCGCTCTAAAATGTACACTAAATTGAATCTCTGTACACAATGTTCTACTCGCGATACAGCGAGCTACGATCGCGGAAAATAAGGTTTTTCATAAAACGGATTACCGTATACCAACTCGTAGCGTAGTCGAACGGATTGTCTCTAGTTTAGTACTCATACCGTGATCTAAGGCGACTATTGCCAATCCTGTTCAGCGAATTTACTCCTGGAGTATCGTGTGCGGCATTCGGCTTCACAGGATACGTGAAGATATTGACTTAGCTACGCGACTCGCAAACATGGTGGTATCGATGTTGAATGGCCTTACTCTCGATCCTTTTATTCGTACCAGAAATTAACTTGCATGTCACGAAAATGTAAAGTAATGTGTCTCTGAGCAGAAAGTTATACTCTCGATGCGGCGGGAATTTTCGCGGTAGGTATGGCTCTTCGCGTGATGATTGACACTATATCAATGGGTAAAGTTCTACACATGTTTGGCGCTCTACCGTAATATTCATACCGTGAATTGAGAAGTCCACCGCATCTACTGTACACCGGATTAACTTCCGGAGTACCTGGATTTGCTATCGGAATAGCAGGAGCGGTGAAGCTATTGACTTCGCCGTTCGACTCTCAATGGAAATGGGATCGTTTTCGGACGGCTTGGCTCTCAATAATTCTGTCCATACGTGAAAATAATGTGAGCTTCGGCTATAATGTCTACTTATATGATTCCGTGAACAATAACTATGACGCTGGCTACAGCGGGATAGATACTCCTAAAGTAAGGTATTCGGTATCAAGAATGATTTTATACGAATAAGTAATTTTCTCCGATGATTTGACTCTTTACATTAATTCGTACTGTGAATTACGGTGTCTATTACCAATACTGTCCAGCCCATTTACTCCCGGAATACCTGGTTTGATTGTCTGAACCACAAGTACAGGTGAAACTATTGTCCTAGATGTGACATTCTCAAAGGAGGTTGTAACGTCCTGGAAAAGTTTACCTCTCGATATTCTCATTCATACATGAAATTAAGGTGCCAGTCACTAAAAGTATACTGACTTGTTTCTCTTATTACGAAGTTATACCCTCGATGCCGAGGGTTATTTTTTCGGAGGGAAAGGTCTTCGGTAAAACTTTTGACTATATAGATATTCCTAACGTTCTCAAACGGTTTGACTGTCTATATTTAATATTAAAACCGTGAATTGAGTTGTCTGATACTAATACTGTTCACAAGTATTTACTCCCGGAAAACATGGTCTAACTCTCGGAACCGCAGGATAGGTGAAGCTATTCTGTTATATATGCGATGTCACGACGAAGGTGGTAACGTTCTAGAACGGTTTCACCCTCGATGTCTTCATTCATACATGAAATTATGGCGCCCTTCACTGCAATGTATACTAATTTGTACTCCTGAGTACGAAGGAATACTCTAAATACATCGTGTTAAGATCCGGGAGGGTAAGGTTTTGTGTGAAACTTTTGACATTATCCCAATATGTATCGGCATAAAAAAATTTGACTGTGTATTTTAATATTCTAACCGTGAATTAAGGTGTCCATTGGCAATGGTGTACAGAGGATTGACTCCCTATATACCCAATTTGATTCTCCGAATCAGTGGGTAGGTGAAGATATTGACTTAGGCGATCGTCTCACACAGAAGGTGGCAACGTTCTCGAACGGTTTTTCGTCCATCTTTTAATTCATTCATGAAGTTAAGTTGCTCGTCACTAAAATGTACAATAATGTGTTTCCCTAAACGCGTAGCTATTCTCTCGAAACGGCGTGTCAGGTTCTTGGACGTTAAGGCCATCAGTAAAGAGTATGACTTGCTACCAAACGGTATCATTGAATCTTAACTCACGGTATGAATATTAAACACCAGAGTCAAACCGCTGGAGAACGTTACCAATTACTGTAACGTCATACTCCATACCGGATACCTTTCCTTTCGAAATAATAACCAGTTGTGTCGTGGGTATAACTTCGGGTTCAGGGATAGAAGTTAGTGGAGATTTTACCAGGCGGAAACCTTAATTCCATGTATGAATTAGAAGATCGGGGGGCGAACCGTTCCAGATTGTTAACACTTTCTTTGAGTGTCGAACGGCTGAGTCAATGGCATCACCTATAATTGCGATTCCTAGTGACAAGCCTGATATGCCAGGAGTAAATGTGCTGAACATTAATATTCATACCGTGAATAAAGATGTCTATTGCTAATAATGCAATACGTCAAACGTGTAACCGTTTGAGAACGTTACTTATTGGCATAGCATCATACTCTTTACCGTATACCTTACCCTCCGAGAACATAAGGCGCAGTATCGTGGATTTAATATGCTGTTCAGAGGAACAAATGAATATACATTTTAGTGACCGTCACCTCAAATTCATTTATGTGTAAGAAGATCGAGAGTCAACCATTTTGAGATCTTTATCACCTTCCATCATCGTCGAACAGCTGAGTCCAAGGCTTCAGCTGCACATGAGCTTCCGAGAGTCACATGAAGTATATCAGGAGTATATCCGCTGTATACTACTGGCAGTTAACATCTTAATTCGCGGGTTGATTATTAAGTTAGAGCGTGTTCCCGTTGAAGAACGTCACCAGATGGTATAATGTCATACGTACTACATAAGTCCTTTCATTCCGTGAACCTAATCCGCTGTTACGACGGTATAAATTCGTGATCACAGATACAAATTAGGATACATTTTAGTGACGGGCACGTTAATTGCATGCATGAATTAGAAGATCTTGTATCAAACCATTCGAAAACGTTACCACCTATTTTGAGTGTCGCATAGCTATTGCAATACCTTCGCGTATCCTGTGGTTCCGAGAGTCACACCAGCCATTGCGGGAGTAGATCCGCTGAACTGTGGATGCAATGCACAATTCAGGGTTTGATCAATAGAGTTTAGAGTTATACCGTCGGAGAACACTGATAGTTGCTTTAGAGCCACACTTTGTGCCCCAGGCCTGACGATACGAGATGTCAGCTCTGTGATACAGAGAAGCAAATAATTATACATGTTTGTGATGGGCACCTTAATTTCATGTATGAATTAGGAGCTTGAGGATCGAACCGTGCGAGAACGTTATCACCCAGTATATGGGTCGAAAGGCTCAGTCAATAGCTTCCCATATCCTGTGATACCGAGGGCCAAGCCGGGTATTCCGGATGTAAGCGAGTTCAACAGAATTGACAAAGGCCACCTTAATTCCCGGTATATATAAGAAGGTCGAGAGATAAACCGTGGAAGATAAATAAAAATTCATGTAAAGTCACTCTTATTACCGAAAACCTTACCTTCCGAAAACCGAACCCGCTGTCTATAGTGCCTAGCATAAAGGATAATCGAAAGTCCGAACTTTCGAGAACGTTACCATCTTCATTCTAGCCGCGTAGCTACTTCAATAGCTTCACCCATCCTGTGGTTCGGAGGGTCAGCCCGTGAAAACCTAGAGTAATCTCGCTGAAGAATATTGCCAATAGACACCTCAAATGACGGTTTCAATATTAAAGCAGGCCGTCAATCCGTTTGTGAATCATACAATTTTTATTCAGTCAAACGCTTTAGCGAAGGCTGTAGCTTCCGCGAACCTCACTCGCTTCATCGAGAATATAACTTCGTATTCGCTGGATGAAATTTGTAAACATTTTAGTGACGACGACCTTAATTTCTTTGTGAATAAGAAGATCAAGTGTCAGACTGCTCGAGAAAGTTACCACCTTCACTGGTATACACACGGCTATGCCAATAGCTTCAAACATTCTGTGATTCAAAAAGTTAATCGAGGTATTGCGAGATGAAATGCGCCGCTCAGTACTGGCATTAGATACTTTAATTCGCGGATTGAATATTAAAATAGAGCGTTACACGGCGAGAGAACGTTACGATCGCTATATAGTCAAACATTTCTCCAAATGCCTTAATGTCCGAGATGCTATCCCGATGCATCGAGAGTATAGCTTCGTGTTTAATTAAACACATTAGTATACAATTTAGGGACGGCACCATAAAGTCCTGTATGACTCAGAATATCCATTGCCAAACCGTTCGAGAACGATGTAACCCACTTTGAGTGTCGAACAGCTAAGTCAGTAGCTTCACCAACACTGTGATTCCGAGTGTCAAATCAGGTAATCTGGTAGTAAATAGCTGAAGGCTGTTGGCAACTAGCATCATAATTCACGGTATGAATATCAAAGTACAGTGTCAAACCGTTTGGGAATGTTACCAATTGACATAACGTCATACTCTTCTGCGCATAACTTACCTTCCGAGAACATAAGATGCAGTTTCGTGGGTACAGTGTCCTCTACAGAGAAACAAATAAGTATACATTTTAGTGATGGGCACCCCAAATTCATGTATGAATAAGAAGACCGCGCGTCAAACCGCTCGCGAACGTTTCCTCCTTCTTTGATGTTCGAACCGCTAAGTCAATTGCTTCACTTATCCTGTTATTCCGATAACCAAACCAGGTATTACGGGACACAATAAGCTGTAGACTATTGGTAATGAAGACCATAATTTACTGTTTCAATATTGAAGTACAGAGTGTAACCCTTATGGAACGTTACCTACACTATAATGTCATAGGATTCACCGAAGTCCCTACCCTCCGAGAACCAAACCCGCTGTATCTAGAGTATATCTTCGTGATCAGAGATACAAATTCGAATGCATTCGAGTGGCTGGCACCTTAGCTTCGTGTACAAATTAGAAGATCGATGGTCAAACCATTCGGGAATGTCACCACCTTCTTCTACGGTCGAACGTCTAAGTCAATAGCTTCATCTACCGTGTGATTCCTAGAGTAACGCCAGGTATTCGTGAAATAATCCGCTCAACAGTATAGGCAATAGACAGCTTATTTGACGGTATAAATGTTACATATGTGCGTCGAAACCATAGAGATCGTTTCCAATTGGTATTAAATCAAACGTATTAGTGAAGCCCTTACCTTCCGCGATCCTCACCGGCTTTATCGAGTGCATAACATCATGTTCAGAGAAAGAAGTTAGTGTTCATTTCAATAACGGGCACAATAACTTCATGTATAAATAAGAAGATCGGTGGTCCAACCTTTCGAGAACTTTGCGACTTTCTGTCAGAGACGAACTGCTAATGCAATAGCTTCACCTATTCTGTGATTCCGAAAGTAAGACCAGGTATCCCAGGAGTAAATCCACTGATCAGTTTTGGCAATAGACACCTTAATTTACGGTTTGAACATTAAAGTATTGTGTCAAACAGTTTGAGAGCGTTACCAATTGGTATTACGACAATCGTTTTACCGGAGACTATACCTTGAGAGGACCTAATTCGCTGTTGCCACTGCCTTAGTTGTCATTCACAGAAACATATTAGTAGAGATTATATCGGAAGCACACCTCATTTTAATGTATGAACAGAATTATCATGAGTCAAACCGTTCGAGGACGATCCCATCTCCTTTGATAGTCAAACGGATAAGTTAGTAGCTTGACCTATCCTGTCAATCCGATAGTCAAACTGGGTATTCCGGTAGTCAATCCGCTGTACACTATAGGCAGTGTATACCATAATTCACGGTCTGAATATTAAAGTACACAGTCTACGCTTCGTAGAACGTTACCTATTGTTTCAATGTCAAAAGCATTATCGAAGGACTTACCATCCGAAAACTTGACCCCCACCATCGAGAGTATAACCTCGTGTTAAGAAAAGGAAATTAGTCTTCGTTTCAGTGACGGGTACCTTAACTTCATGTATAAATTCCAAGATGTAGGGTAAAACCGTACGGGAACGTTATCACCTCCTTTGAGTGACGAACGACTAAGAAAAATGCATTGCATCTATGAATTACTGGATCGAGGGTCAAGCCGTTCGAAAACGTTTCCACCTTCCGTGAGAGACGAACGGCTATGTCAATATCTTCATCCATCCTGTGATGCCGAGTCAATCCTGGTATTCCGGGAGTAAATCCGCTGAAATGTATTGACAATAGTCACCATTATTCACGGTGTGAATATTAAAATT
>NW_027471454.1:0-25072 GCF_051020765.1 Lasioglossum baleicum
TTTTCAATTTTAATTTTAAGAAATTGTATTTCCCAGTAATAGTGTCTTTGGAATTAGTCGAGAACTCGACTATGACACTATTCTGTTAAACTTATTGTTATTTTATATGATTGTCTCTATACGAACATACGGTGCCATTGTAACACGACTGGAGATGTCTTGCTGTTGCGTACTGCAGAGCAAAGCAGTAATACTCTGTGATCTTCGATAATTTCTCTAACATAGACATTGTACCGCATGCATTTTTTCCAGTCTGCGTTTATTTATATATTCTGTGATTTTCTGTTACGATATTTTCGATTTTCTTCGATATTTTCAATTTTTTGTTGAGAAAATTGTGTTTGATAGTAAAAGCGTCTTTGGAATGTGTTGAGTATACATTTATGACATTATTATGTTGATCTTATTCGTATTTAATATGATTGACTGTATACGTACCATCGCTGGCGGGGCAGCTCTAATGGCGATATCCTGTATTTGCGTACGGCAGACCGAAGCTGCTCTACTGGAGTGTCCTAGTTAAGTTCGTTAAACTTAACTTTGCATGGTATGCATCTAATCTCGGTCATCCATTTATTTAATCATACTGTAATTTACAGCTTTGATATCGTCGATTTTTTTTTTCAAAATTGTCAATTTTCAATTTTGAGAATTGCATTCCTTAATTATATTGTCTTTTGAGTTAATTGACTATACGTTTATGATAATATTATGTTAAACTTATCGTTATTTTATTTGATTGTCTGTATACATACCTACGCTTCCTGTGCGCACGACTGGAGTGGCCTTGAAGTTGCATTCGTTTAAGCGGACCAACAATACCCGATGAACATTGTTAGTTTGTTGATCTCTAATATTGTAACGTAAGATTTCATTCGCAGCTTTCTATTTATTTCTACGTGCTGTAATTTACTGATATGGTATCTTCGATTTTTCGGAATTATTAATTTCTAGTGTTCAAAATTTTGTTCCATAGTAAAAGTGTCTTTGGAATTTGTTGGCTGTACGTTTATGACACTATTTGGTTAAACTTATTGTTAATTTACACGATTGTCTGTAGACGTGACTACGCTTCCGAGACAACACGGCTGGACTTGTTTTGTATTTGCAATCACTAGATCGGAGCGACAAATGCTGTATGGTCTACGTTAATTTCTTTAACCTTGATATACTACCGTATGTATTCTTTCGGATTCTTCCACTTATTTACATATACTGTAATTTACTGTGTTAATACTTACGAATTATTCCATATTTCCCAATTTTTAATATCAATCATTGTACATATTATGAAAAGTGTCTTCGGAATCAGTTGAGTGTACGTTTATGTCAACTGTTTTCTGTATTTGTTGTTATTTTAAACGATTTTGCGTGTACGTACCTACGCTTCCGGAGCGACGCGGGTGGTGTTCTCTTGATCTTGCGTTCGGAATATCGGACCGACAGTGCTGTATGGACTTTGATAATTTCTTTGACCTTGATATTCTACCGTGTGCAATATTTCTCTGTATTCTGTTTATGTCTACATAGTGCAATTTACTATCATGATATCTCCAATTCTTTTCAAAATTTTCAATTTTTGGTTTAAAAAATTGCATCTGTCCGTGAAAGTGTCTTTGGAATTAGTTGAGTATACGATTATGCCAATATTATGATGAAACTTATTTTTATCTTACATAATTTTCTTTATACGTACATACGCCTCCGGAGCGACGCGCTTATTATCGTCTTGCAGGTGCGTTCGGCATATCGGGCCGACAGTACGGTATTATCTTCGTTAATTTCTCTAACCTTGATATTGCGCCGATTGCATTCTCTCGATATTCACTATTTATTACCACATTCTGTGATCTACTGTTACGATATTTCCCATTTTATTCAAACCATCCAATTTTTTATTTCAGAAATTGTATTTTTTTAGGTGAAGTGAAAATATCACAGCAGTAACTTACAGTATGTACAAAGAAATGAAAAACAGGGAAGAAATTCTTACTGTACAATATCATGGTTAAAAGCATTATCGATGACCGCCCAGTAGTGTCGCTCCGATCTGCCGTACGCAACTGCAAAGCCACTACAGCCGTGTCTTTCCGGAAGCATAGGTGCGCATACAGGCAACCGTATGAAATAACAGTAAGTATAGCAAAATATTATCGTAATCGTACTCTTAACTAATTCCAAAAATACTTTTAATAAGAAATACAATATTTTAAATAAAAATTCGAAGCAACGGAGGAAGTTATGGGTATCGTAAGAGAAAATTACGGTATTTCTAAATGAACAGAGAATTCCGAAAGACTGAATACTGTACATCATTGATTTTGAAGGAATTAACGACGACCATCCAGTTGTGCCGCTTCGATTTGCCGTACGCGACTACAAGACCTCGCCAGTCCTGTTGCTCCGGCTGCGTGGACAACTGCACGGCCAATAATGTACAACTACGATAGGTTTAGAATAATATCTCATCAAACGTACACTCAACAAATTCCATGTACACTTTTTCTAAGAAATACAGTTTTTGAAATTAAAGACAAGAAGTTATGAAACAAATCGAAAATATCCTAAAATTATATTGCAGTATGTAGAAATAAATAAAATTCTGCCTATCAATGCTTACGCTACATTGGCCAGGACACAGAAGAAACAAGGGCCATACGCTATTGTCGCTTCCGATCTGCCTACGCAACTACAACGCTTCCACATTCGTGTCGCACCGGCAGCGAAGGTACGTGTACTGGCAATCAAATAATACGGGCAACAAATTGTTCAAAATAAAGTCATAAACGTACACTCAGCTAATTCCATAGACACTTTTACTCTGAAGAAGTTTGTGGATTTAAAAATTAGAAACTATGAGGAAAACAGAACATGTCAAATCAGTAAATTACAGTATGTATAAATAAATGGAGAAACTGGGAAACAATGCATACGGTTCAGTGTCATGGATTGATAAATTATCGAAAATCATGCAGTAGTGTCGCACCGATATGCCGAATGAAACTGCAAGTACCACTCCATTCCTGACGCACCGGAAGGGCTGGTACGTATACAGGAAGTCATATGAAATAACAATCATTTTATCAGATTATTGTCGTAACCCTACACACAACTAATTCAAAACACACTTTTCCTAACAAATGAAAATTTTATATATTAGAAATTGAAAATTTTGACAGTAATTTAAAATATCCTACAGTAATCTACAGCTAGTGTAAATAAATAGGACAATGGGGAAAATTCATACCGTACAAATCGAAGGATAAGGAAATTAACAATGTCCATGCAATAGTGCCGCTCTAGTCCACCGAAACCGACTGCAAGACCACTCCAGTCGTGTCGCTCAGGAAACGTAGGTACGTATGCAGACAGTGATATAAAATAGCAATGTGTTTTGCAACATATTGTCAAAAAAGTGATATCCTCTAATTCACACGGAACTTTTCCTGAAAAAATGCAATTTTTTAAATAAATCTTGCAACTTTCGAAGAAAATGGAAAATATTATAACGTAAATTACGGTATTTGTAAATAAATAAGAAACTGCTAAGGAATGCGTACTGTACAATATTATGGTTAAAGGAATTATTGATGACCATGAAATATGTCGCATCTTACGTACGCAACGTCAAGACCACTCCGGCCGTGTCGATAGGCTGCGTAGGTTCGTATACTGACAAGCGTATAAAATAAGGAATAGGAATCGCGAAATAGTGACATAATTGTACAGTCAACTAATTCCAAGGACTCTCTTTCTATGAAACACAATTTTCTATATAAGTAGCTCAAGATTAAAAAAAAAAGAATTATTATATCATAACATTAAATTACGGAATGCTGAAATAAATACGAAGCTGCAAAAGAATGCATACGATGCAGAATCATGGTTAATGGAATTAACAAATACTTCCAGTAGTGACGCCCCAATATGCCCTACGCAACTACAAGACCATTCTGGTCGTGTAGATCTGGCAGCGTAGGTACGTATACAGACAATCATATAAAATAATATAGAATTTAACATGATACTGTCATAAACCTAAACTCGCCTAACTCAAATGAAACTTTTACAAAGAAGTACAGTTTTTTAAAACAAAATTGAAAACTTTGAATCACATGGAAAATATCATAAATGTGAACTACATCATGTAGGGATGAATAGAAGACTGCGAAAGATTGCATACGGTACAACATTAAGGATAAAGAATGTAACAAAGACCATATAGCAGTGTCGCTCCGTTTTGTCGGACGCTACAGCAAGACCTCGCCAGTCGTGTCGCACATACAGCGAAGCGACGTATACAGACAATCATATGAAATAATATTATAGTTAACAAAATATTGACACTAACGAGTGGTCAACAAGTTCCAATAACACTTTTACTAGTAAACAAATTTTTTGAAATAAAAGTGAAAAATTTTGAAACAAATGGAAAATATCATAACAGTACGTTACAGCATGTATAAATAAATGGAAGACATGAAAACATTACATACGGTACAGAGTCATGGATAGATAAATTTTCGAAAATCATGCAGTAGTGTCGCACCGATATGCTGAATGAAACTGCATGACCACTCTATTCGTGACGCTCAGGAAGCTTAGATACGTAGACAGACAATCATATAGGATAACAAAGAATTTAACGCAATATTGTCATAAGCGTTCACACAAATAATTCCAAATGGCACTTTTACTAAGAAATATAATTCTCTGAAATGCAAATTGAATATTGCGAAAAATATCGAAAATATCATAACACTACATTACAGTTTGCACAAATAAATGGAAAAATGGGAAAAAATGCATACGATACAATATCGAGGTTGGAGAAATTAACGATAGTCATACAGTAGTGTCGCTATGATGTGCCGAACGCAACTGTAAGTAAACTCCAGTCGTGTTGTTCCGTCAGCTTAGGTACGTATACAGACAATCATACGCAAAAGCAGTTAGTTAAACAAAATAATGTTATATGCGTACACTCACCTATTTCCAAAGGCAGTTTTACCGGGAAATACAATTTCTTACAATAGAAATTGAAAATTATAAAAAAGAAATCTAAAATATCATTACAGGAAATTAAAGGACGTATAAAATAAATGGACAAATTGGGAAAGAATGCATACAGTTTAAAATCAGGGGTTGCAGAAATTAACGAGGACAATCCAGTATGCTGCACCAATCTGCCGTACCTAACTACAAGACCACTACAACCGTACCGCGCCCGAAGCGTAGGTACGTATACAATGTATCATATTAAATAGAAAGTATTTAACATAATATTGCCACAAACATACACACAAATGATTCCAAAGACACTTTCACTAACACTTACAATTTCTGAAAATAAGAATTGAAAATTTCGAAGATAATCAAAAATGTCATAACAGTAAATAACAGTATGTATAAATAAATGAAAAAATTGGTAAATAATTCATACGGAGTAAAATCATGCTTACAGAAATTAACGAAGGTCATCCAATATGGCGCTCCGATCTGCCGTTCGCACCTACAAGATCAGTCCAGCCGTGTCACTCCGGAAACGTAAGTACATTTATAGACTATCTCATAAAATAACAACAAATTTCTCGAAATATTTTCATATACATGCTCTCATCTATTTCACAAGGACACTATTCTTATAAAATACAATTTTTGATGTTAAAAATTTGAAATTTTTAAAAGAATCAAAAATATTATATGAGCAAATGACAATAAGTCGAAATAAATGGAAAACAGCGAAGGAGTGCATGCGGTACGATATCAAGGCTAAAGAAGTTAACCAATACCTTATAGTAATCTCGCGCCAATCCACCGTATACAACTACTTGCCTGCTCCAGACGTGTCGCTCTGGAAGCGTAGGTACGTATACAGACAATCAGGTACAATAACAATAAGTTTCCTAAAATAATGTCATAAACGTGCACTGAACAAGTTCCTCAGACACTTGTATTCAGAAATACAACTTTTTCAATTAACAATAGTCAATTTCGAAAAAATTGTAATGACCATAACAATAAATTGCAGTATTTGTATATAAATATAAAAATGAGAAAGAATTGCATGCGGTTCAAAATCATGTCTTGAGAAATTAACAGGGACTATACAGTAGTGTTGCTCGATCTGCCGTACCATCATTCACTGTTCGAATATTATAGCAGGAGAACAAACCATTGTAGAACTTTACCCATTCATATACTCACTATTACCATAGGCCATTCCTTCCGAGAAGCAGGCCCGCATTATTGAGGGAATTACGCCGTGTTCCGAGAAGCGAATTAGTAGACATTTCAGTGTCGGGCACCACAATTTCATGTATGCATTAGAAGATGGGAACACAGACTGATCATGAACATTACCGCCCCATTTGGGAGTGGAACACCAGCCAAGTGGCAAACCAGGATCGTCGGGAGCCTATCCACTGCAAAGTATTGTTAATGGACGCCTTAACTGGCGGTTTGTATATTAAAGTAGAGCGTGAATCCATATGTGAAAGTTACCAATTTTGATACATTCAAACATTTTACCGACGTCGGGAACTTCCGTGAACCTCGCCCGCTTCATCGAGAGTATAACTTCCTGCTTAGGGGATCACATTATTACACACTCAAGTGACGTGGACCTTAATTTCATTATGAGTAATAAGATTAAAGGTCAAACCATTCGAGAAAGATACCACGTTCTTTGAGATTGAAACGATTACGTAAGTAGCTTCATACATCCTGTGGTTTAGAAAGTCAAAGGAGATATTCCGGGAGTAAATGCGCTGTCCAGCATTGACGATAGGTACCTTAATTCGAGGATTGAATACTGAAATAGATCGTTACACCGTGCGAGAACGTAACAATTGATATAATGTCAAACATTTTACCCAATGCCTTACCGTCCGAGAAGATAACCAGCAGTATCGAGAGTACAGCTTCATGTTTAGAGAAACAATATAGTATACAATTTTGTGACGGCACCTTGAATTCATTTAAGAATTAAAATATCGAGATTCGATGCCTTGGAGAACGTTTCCACCTTGTGTTAGAGACGATCTGATAAGTCAATAGCTTCACCTATCCTGTAATTAGCAGAGTTAAAGCCGGCATTCCAGGCGTACATCCGCTGAAGCGTATTTGCCATACACAACATAATTCACGGTATAAATATTAAGGTACTGGTTCGAACCACCGAAGAAAATTATCAATTAACATAAGGTAATACTTTTTACACAATACCTTACCTTCCGAGATCCTAATCCGCTGTATCGAGTGTCGAGCTTAGTGTTCACGGAAACAAATGTGTAGATATTTCAGCAGACGGACACCTCAGTGCCACGTATGAATAGCAAAATCAGGAGTCAAACTGATCGAGAACGTTAGCATCTTTTTTATAGAGTCGTACGGCTACGTCAATACATTCTCCTACCCCGTAATGCCGAGAGTCAGACCAGGAATTGAAGGAGTCTAACGGCAGTATAGTCTAGTCAATGGACACATTAATTCACTGTATAAATAGTAATGTATTGAGCCATACCGTTGTAGAACGATACCTACTTGTACAGAGTCAAACTTTTTACTGAATACCTAACCTTCTTAGAACGTATCCCGCTTTATCAAGAGTAATACTTCGTGTTCAGGCACGCAAATAAGAATACATATTAGTGACGGGCATATTAATGTCATGCATGAAATGAAAGATCAAGGGTCTGAGTGTTCGAGGACGTTACCACCTTCTTTGAGAATCGAGCGGCTAAGTCACTAGCTCCACCCATACGGTGATTCCGAGAGTCAAACCAGGTAGTCCGTGAGTCTATCCGATGCACAGTATTGGTAATTGATACCGTGAATCACAATTCGTATATTAAAGTCGATCGTAAAGCCGTTGTACAACATTACATATTCGTATAGAATCAAACATTCTACCGATGGCCTTACCTCCCGAGTAGTCCAACCCGCTGTAGGGAGGGCCATGTACAGTAATCACGGAAACAAATGAGTATACATTTTATAAGACGGGCACTTTATTTTCATGTATGTATGGCAAAATCGAAAGTCAAACCGTACGAGAACCTTACAAACTTCTTTTAGAGTCAAGCGTCTAATTCACTAGCTTCACCTTCCTTATATTTCCGAGAATCAAACCAGGTATTCCTGGAGTAAATGCACTGAACAGTATTAGAAATGGACACTCCATTTGTAGGTATGGGTATTAAAGTTGCGATTGAAGCCGACGTATAACGTAAACAATATGTATAAAGACACGCTTTTTACCGACCGCCTTAATTTCCAAGAAGCCTTAACAGTTGTATCGAGAGCATAACTACACGTTCAGAGATGCTAATTAGTATACATGTCTGTGGCGGGGGCGTTCAGTTCATGTACGTATTAGAAGATTGTGTACCAAACCGTTCGAGAACGTTGCCACCGTCTTCGAGAGTCGAATGGCTAAGTCAATTGCTTCACGTTCCATGCGAATCCGAGAGTCAAACAAGGTTATTAGGCAGAAAATCAGCTGAAGAGTATTTGCAGTAGACACCTTAATTCACGGTATGACTATTAATATACAGATCCAACCCGTTCAAGAACGATACTTATTCCTATAGGGTCAAACATTTCAGGGAAGGCCTTACTTTCGAGTAGGTAACCAGCTGTATCATTAATGTAACTTCGTGGTCTGAGCAGAAAAATAGTACGCATTTCTGTGACGGGCACCATAATTTCATGAATGAATTGGAAGATCGAGTGCCAAACCGCTCGTGATCGATACCACCTTCTGTGGGAGACGATCGGCTAGATCAATTGCTTCACCTATCCTGCGATTCCGAGAGTCAAAGCAGATAATCCAGGGGTAAACGCCCTGTACCTCATTGGCAGTAGACACCTTAACACACGGTATGAATATTATTGTACGGAGCCAAACCGTTGTAGAACATTAACTATTGGTATAGACTCAAACTTTCTACCGGAGGCCTTACCTTCCGAAAACCTGGCTCCCTGTACCGAGAGAGTAACTTCGTGTTCAGGAAAATAAATTATTATACATATTATTGACCGCAGCTTAATGTAATGTACGAATTAGAAGATCGCGGCTCAAACCTGTAGATAAGGATGCCATCATCTTTGAGAGTCGGACGGCTAAGTGAGTAGCTTCACCTATCCCGTGATTACGAGAGTCAAACAAGGTATTCCAGTAGAAAATCCGTTGAACAGTATTAGAATAGGCAAACTAGTTCATTGTATGGATATCAAAGTTGAGCGTCAAACCGTTCGAGTACGTTACCAACTGATATGAAGTCAATCCTTTTATCGAATAACTTATCGACCTAGAACGAACACCGAACTAGCGATTGTGTTGCTTAGTGCTCACGGAAGCAAAATTGTAGTCATTATTGCTTACGGAGACCATATTTTCGTGTCTGAGTAGCAAAATAGAAAGTCAAACTACACTAGAACGTTTCCACATTCTTTCGGATTCGAACGGTAACGTCCATAGCTTGTCGTATTCCAATATTTGAAGAGGCAAACCATGTATTCCGGGAGTAAGTGATACTAGTTTGCTACTCTGAACACTGAGCATGACACTTGATTCAGCGGGTTGGGCTTCTCGGTCGGTATGGCCTTCTGTAAAAAGTTTGACTTTCAACTAAAAGGTGAAGCTCTATAACCGTCTGACGCTCTACTTTCATATTCGTACCGTGAAATAAGCTGTCTACTGCCAATAATGTTCAGCGGATGTGCTCCCGGAAAACCTGGTTTGCCTTTCGGAATCACAGGGTAGGTGAAGCTATTGTCTTGGCTGTTCGACTCTCACAGAAGGTAGTAACGTTCTCGAGATGTCTAGCACTCGATCTGCTAAATCATATTTGAAAATAAGTTACTCGTCACTAAAATTTATAATATTTTGCTTCGCTGGAGTCGAAGTTACACTCTCGATACAGCGGATTAGCTTCTCGGATGGTACGGCCTTCGGTGAAAAGTTAGAATCCATAGCGATTGGTAATGTTGTACAACTGTGTGACTGTGAATTCATATTTATACCGGTAAGTAGAGTATTAATGCCGATACTGTACAGCGGATTTACTCCCGGAATACCTGATTTGACTCTCGGAATCATAGGAGATGTGAAGCTGATGACTTAGCCATTCGACTCTCATTGCTGGTGGCATCGTTCTGAAACGGTTTGACCCTCTATCTTCTGATTCATACACGAAATTATGATGCCCATCACTAAAATGTATACTAATGTATTTCTTTGAGCACGAAATTATACTCCCGCCCTATACGGCGGGATAGGTTCACGGGAGGTAAGGTTTCTGTAACAAGTTTGACGCTATACCAATAGGTATCGTCCCACAGCTGTTTGACGTCCAGCTTAGTATTCAATCCCTGATTTAATGTGTTTGTTTCCAATAATGTACGGGGCATTTACTCCCGGAGTACCTGCCTTGACTGTCGGAATCCCTGGATAGGTGAAGCTATTGACTTGGCCGTTCGGCACTCAAGGAAGGAAGGTATTGTCCTCGAACTGCTTAACCCTCGATGATTTAATTCACACTAGAAATAAAGGGTACCGTCACTAAAATGTAAACTAATTTGCTTCCATGTACACGAAGTTATGCTCTTGATACAGCGGCTTAGGTTCACGGACGATAAGTTATTCTGTAATCGGATTGACTTCATATAAACAGGCAATGTTCTCCGATGGTTTGACCCTACACATTAATATTGAAACCGTTGATTACGGCGACCAGTGACAAAACTGTTCTCAGCGCAGTTGCAACCGGAATACCCGATTTGACGTTCGATATGACAGGATAGGTGAAGCTATTGGCTTAGTCGTTCGTCTATCAGAGAACGTGGCAACGTTCTCGAGGGGTTTGACACGCTGTCTTCTGATTCATAGATGAAATTGAGGTGCGCGTCAGCTAAAATTTCGACCAATTTGTTTCTCTTCACACAAAGTTATACCCACGATACAGCAGTGTATTTACTCGTAACGTAATGTATCCTGCATGAAGTATGATGTTATACACATGTGTAACGTTCCGACACGGTTCGACGCTCTACTTTAATTTACCGACCGCGAAATAAGGTGCCCATTGCCATTACTGTACAGCGGATCTACTCCTGACATACCTGGATTGTTTCTCAGAATCACGAATATAGGTGATGCTACTGAAGCAGCCACTCGAAGAAGCTGGTAACGTTCTCGAACTGTTTGACACTCGACCTTCTCAGTCATGCATGAAATTAATGTGCTCGTTTGTAAACTTATACTAGTTGGTACCTCTACACACGGTGTTATAGTCTCGATACGGAGAGTTTGCATCTCCGCAGCTGAGGCCATAGGTAATGAGTTTGTCTTTATACCAATTGGTAACGCCCACGAACAGTTTGACACTCTACATTAATATTCAATTTGTGAATTAGAGATACTGTTCCCAATACAGCTCAGCGGATTTACTTCCGGAATATCTGGTTTATACCTCGAAATCACAGGGTTCTTGACGCTGTTAACATATCCGTACGACTCTTAAAGAAGGAGGAATGGTTCTCGATCGGTTTGATTCCAGATCTTCTAATTCATGTATGAAGTTAAGATGCCCGTCATAAACGTGAACTGCAATTTGTTCCACTGAACGTGGCGTTATTCTCTCGGTACAGCGGGTTAGCTCCTCGAAAGGAAAGGCCTTCGGGATAGGGTTTGAATTTATATTAATATGTAACCCTCTACGACGGTATAACGGTCTGCTTTATTATTCATAGCGCGAATTTAGGTGTCTATTGCCAAGACTGTTTAACGCATTTACTCCCAGAATACATGGTTTGACTCTCAGAATCGCAGGGATGGTGAAGCTATTGACTTAGCCGGCCGTCTGTCACTGAAGGTTGTAACGCTCTCGAACACTTTGACTCTCGGTGATGATAATTATTCGCAAGCATGTGGTGTTCCTTCGCTAAAATGCCTTCTAATTTGTTTCCGGGAACACTAAGCAGGACACTAGCTACTGCGAGGTAGGTTCTCGGAAGGTATGGTAGTCGGTAAAAGGAATGACATTATGCTGATTGATATTGTTCTCTGTCGGTTAGACTTTCCACATTAGTATTCATACCGCGAATTATGGTGTCAGTTGCCAATAAACTGCAGCGGTCTTACTGACGGATTACCTAATTTGACTCTCGGTATCGCTGGAAGGGTGAAGGTCTTTACGTAGCCGTCCGAACCACAAAGAGTGTGTTAACGTTCTCGAACGGTTGGACCCTCGATCTTCGACTTCATACATGTAACTATGGTGACCGTCACTAAAATGTTTACCTATTTGTTCCTCTGATCACGACGATACACTCTAGAAACAGTGGGATTGGTCCTCGGAATGGTAAGGCCTTCGATAAATAATCTGTCTCCGTGCCAATATGTAAGGGTCTACAGTGGTGTGAAACTGTACTTCATTTTTCATACCGTGAATTAAGGTGTTTATTGCCAATACTATTCAGCTGGTCAACTCCAGAAATGGCTGGTTTGACTCTCGGAATCAGAGGACAGGTGAAGCTATTGCCTTTGCCGTCCTACACGCAAGGCTGGTGCGTTCGGGAACGGTTTGACCCTCGGTATTACAATTCATACAGGAAACTAAAGTGCCCGTCACTGTAATGTGTACTAACTTGTTTCACTGAACACGAAATAATGCCCTCGCTGAAGCTGGTGAGACTCGCGGACGGTTATGTCTCCTGTTAAGTGATTGCAATTATAGGCATTGGTAACCGTATCAAACAGTGTGACGGTCCACTTTAATATTCAAAGCGTGAATTATGTTATCTATTGCCAAAACTGTTGAGCGGATTTGCTCCCGGAAAACCCGCTTGACTCTCGGAATCGCAGGATATGTGAAGTATTTGACATAGCCGTTCGTGTCTCAGAGAAGGTGGTACGCTTTGACCCTCGATGTTCTAAATCATGTGTGAAGATAAGTTGCTCGTCTCCAAAATGTACACTAGTTGACTTCTCTGAACTCGAAGTAATACCCCGGATATACAGGGTTAGCGTCTCGGAAGGTTTAATCTTCCGCAAAACGTATAACTTTATAAAATTAGGTAACGCTACACAACGATATGACGGTTTGCTTTAATATTAATTCCGAGAATTAAGGTGCTTATGGCCAATTCTGAACGGGGCATTTACTCCCGGAGAAGCTAGATTGCCTCTCGCATTCCCATGATACGTCAAGTTATTAACTTAGCCTTTCGAATCCCAAAGAGGGTGGTAACATTCTCGAACCGTTTGCCTCTCGATTTTCTAATCCATGCATGAAATTATGGCGCCAGTTGATAAAATGTAAACTAATGTGTTTCTCTGCGCACGAAATTATACTCCGAATACGGCGGGTTTGGTTCACGGTAGGTAATGCTCTTTGTAAAAAGTTTGACATTACATCAATTGGTAAAGTTATACAATGGTTTGGCGCTCTATCTTAATATTCATAGCGTGAATTAAGGTGTCCGTTGTCAGAAGCGTAAAGCGGATTGACACCCGGAATACCTTTTTGACCTTCGAAATCACAGGATAGTTCTAGCTGTTGATCTAGTAGTTCTGTTCTCGATGAAGGTGGTAGCGTTTTGGAACGGTTGGACACTCGCTCTTCTAATTGGTATACGAAATTATGGTCTATGTCACTAAAATCAATACTAATTTGTTTCCTTGGACTCGAAATTATTATCTCGATGCAGCGAGTTATATTCTACGAAGGCAAGGCCTTCGGTAAAAGGAGTGACTCTGTACTCTACTTTAATTCTCGCACCGTGAATTAAGGTATCATTTGCCTTTATAATTCAGCGGACTTGCTCCAGTAATGACTTCTTTGGCACTCGGAATCACATGGAAGGTGAAACTATTGCGTTAGCTATGCGACACTCCATGAAGATGGTAACGATGTCGAACGGTATAACTGTCGATTTCCTTATTCCTTCATGATGGTAAGGTGCTGTCACTAAATTGAGTACTAATGTGTTTCTCTAAACACTGCGTTTTACGCTCCATACGGCGGGTCAACTTCTCGGCCCGTAAGTCATTCGGAAAGAACGTTTGACGACATATCAATTGATAACGTTCTCACACGGCGTAACGCTCTATTTTAATATCCAATCCGCGAATTAATGTATATATATTTCCAATACTGTGCAACGCATTTACTCCCGAAATATCTCCTTTGCCACTTGGAATCACAAGATGAATGAAGCTATTGACATAGCCCTTCGAGTCTCAGTGAAGTTGGTATCTTCATCGAAAGGTGTGATCCCCGTTCCTATTACTTATTATAAAACATAGGACCACGTCACTAAAATGTTTACTAATTTCGTCTCGTGAACACCAAGTTATACTCTCGATACGATGGCACAGCTTCTCCGAAGGAAAGGCCATCGGTAAAGTGTTTGACTTTATACTATATGGCAATCCTCTCAAGCGATTTAACGCCCTACTTTACTATTCAAACATTGAACTAAGTTGTCCATTGCAAATAGTGTACAGCTGATTGTCTCCCGGAATAGCATGATTGACTTTCTGAATCACAGGATAACTCATGATATTGGCGTAGCTGTGCCACTGTCATGGATACTAATTTGTTTCGCTGATCCCGAAGTTACACACACGATAGGGCAGGTTATGTTCTCGGAAGGGCAAATTATCCGGTAAGGCGTATGACGTTGTACCAATTGGTAACGCACTCAGACAGTTTGACGCTCTACTGTAATATTCCTACCGCGAATTAATGTGTCTATTAGCAATACTTTTCAGCGGATTTACTCCTGGTATAGCTGGTATGACTCTCGGTATCACAGGATTGGTGACGATATTGACTAAGCCGCTCGGCTCTCAAGGTAGGTTGTAACGTACCTGAACGCTTTGCCTCTCGCTGCTGATATTTATACACCATCATGTGGTGTTGGCCCGCTAAAATGTATATTAATATGTTTCCGTGAACACTAAACAGGACACTGGCTACAGCGAGTTAGGTTCTCCGCCGGTAAAGTATTCTGTAAGAGAAATGACGTTCTACGAATTGGTAATGTTCTCTGCCCGGTTGACCCTGTACATTAATATTCAATCCTTGAATTACGGTGTCAGTTACAAAACTTCTCAGCGGATATACTCCCGGGCATCACGGTTTGTCTCTTGAAATCATGGAATAGGTCAATCTATTGAATTAGGCGTTCGTCTCTCAAAGAGGTTGGTAACGTTCTCGAGCGGTTTGACCATCGATCATCTAATTCATACATGACATTAAGGTGCCAGTAACTAAAATGTATACTGACTTGTTCCCCTGACCACGTGATTATACTCTCGAAACAGCAGGTTATCTTCTCCGAAGGTAAATCTATCGTTAAAGTGACTGAGTCTATACCATTATTTAACGCCATATAAGAGTGTGACGACGTGCTTCAATATTCAAACCGTTAACTGAGGTGTCTATTACCAATAATCTTTACCTGCCATCTCCCGGAATACCAGGTGTGGCTGTCAGTATCGCTGATGCTTGCGACCGTCCGTGCAGGGGGTATGTTTGGTAGTGGCATACTTTGGCGGTGCAGGAGTAACGGCCGCGGCCACCGGCAGGGACCGAGCGCATAGCCGGCAGCTCCCCCTACTCGTGGCCCCCGCCGGATACGAGTTTCCACGGGGTAGTGCGGCCCCGTTGGCTCGGCTGAGTGAGCTGCCGACCTGTATGGGCAGGTCCAACTTGTTTACGATTCGGTGATGATTGCAACGCCTGACGGATCTGATTTGATTGATAACTATGTGAAGGAAGGCACATGAGAATTGTGGGCAGGGATTTTCCACGTTCCGCATGGTTCCTGAGGTAGTGGTGAACTTGATTATAGCCAATACCATCTGGACGGCAAGCCGGTATGAGATTAAGCTCGAGGTACGGCGACGGACGCTTCGGCGGACCACGATATATGCGCAACAATACTTGACAGTATCGCTGGATCGGTGAAGCTATTGACTAAGCTCTGCTATTCTCAAGTAAGATGGTAGCGTTCTTCAACGATTTGACTCTCGATCTTCTAAATCATACACGAAGCTGAGGTGCCCGTAACTTTAGTGATTACTAATTCCTTTCTCTGAACACGACATTATACTCCCGATGAAGCCGGTGAGATTCACTCATGGTAAGGACTTCGGTAAAACGTTTGACTATATACAAATATACAAATATATACCGTGAATTAGGGTGCTTATTGCCAATACAGTTCCGCGGATTTACTCCCGGAGTACCAGGTACGACTCTCAGAATCACATGATAGCTAAAGCTATAGACCTAGCTGTTCGAATCTGAAAGAGTGTGGTAATATCCTCGAACTGCTTGACCCTCGATTACCTAATTCACACATGAAATTAAAGTACCGTCTCTAAAATGTATAATAACTCGTCCCACTGAAGACCATGTTATACTAGCGATACAGCTGATTGGTTTTTCGCAGGGTAAGTTTTTCAGTAAAACGTTTGACTTCATACCAACTGGTAACGCCTTCAAACGGTCTAACGATCTTCTTTATTGTTCAAGCCGAGAATAAAGGTGTCTAATGCCGGTATTGTTCATCTCCTTAACTTTTGGAACGCCTGGTTTGACCCACGGAATCAGAGCATAGGTGGAGCGATTGACCTAGAAGTTCGAACTCACAGAGGGAGGTAACATTCTCGTTTCGTATGATCATCAATATACTAATTCATACATGAATATAAGGTATAGTTACAAAAATGTATACTAATGTGCTTCTCGGAACACGAAGTTATACTCTCGATACGGCGGGACAGTTTCTCTGGCGGTAATGCTTTCGGTAAAAGGAATAATTATAAACGATATGGTTATGTTCTCTGGCCGGTTGACCCCCTACACTAATATTCAATCCGTGAATTACGGTTTCTATTGCCAATACTGATCAGCGGATTTACTCCCCGAATACCTGATGTAACTATAGGAATCACACGATAGCAGACGGTTATTGTCTTAGCCGTTCGACTCGCAGCGAAGGTGGTAAAGGTCTGAAACGGTCTGTCCATCAATCTCCTGATTCATGTACGAGAATATGGTGGTCGTCTGTGAAATGAATATAATGTGTTTCTCTGGACACGAAGTCTTACTCTCGATGAAGCGGGTGAAGATTGCTGTAGGTAACGCCTCCGGTAAAAGGCTTGACTTGATACAAACTCGTAACGCTCTCACACGGTGAGACGCTCTATTTTAATATTCAGAGCGCTAATTGACTCTTAGAAAGGCAGAATGGGTGTAGCTATTGATGTCGCAGTTCATGTCTCACAGAAGGTGGAAATGTTCCCCAATGGTTTCACACTCGATTTTCTAACTCATACAGGAAATTAAGGTGCACGTCATTAAAATGAATAATAATTCGCCCCTCAGAACAACATCTTGTGCTCTCGATACAGCGTGTCAGATCTTCGGAAGGTAAGGCATTCCGTAAACCGTTTGATTTAATAGCAATTTGTATCGCTCGCAAACAGTTTGACGCTCTACCCTATTACATAATCTGTGAATTAAGATATCTATTGCCGATACCGTACAGCGCATTTACTCCCGTAATATCACGTTTGACTTTCGGAATAACAGGATATATGAAGCTATTGGCATGGCCTTTCGTCTCTCACAGAATGTGGTAACGTTTGGGAACGGTTTGACCGTTGATCTTCTTATTCATACATGAATTTGAGGTGACGTCCCAAAATTGTATACTAATGTGTTTCCCTAATGACGATGCTATACTCTCGATACGGCGGGATAGGTATGGCATTCGGTACAGCTTTTCACTTTATAGCAATTAGTAACGTTCTCACACGGTGTGACGCTCTATTTTAATATTCAATACGCGAATTAAGATGCCGATTGCTAATACTGTCCAGCGGATTTACTCCTGGGCTACCTGGTTTGCATCTCGGAATCACATGATATGTGAAGCTATAGACTTAGCCGTTCGATCCTCTATGAAGGTGGTAACGTTCTGGAACTGTTTGACCCTCGATCTTCTATTCCATTCATGGAATTAAGGTGCACGGCACTAAAATGTATACTCATTTGGTCTTCTGAACATCGTGTCACGCTATCGATACAGAGGGTTAGATCCACGGCATGTAAGGCCTTCGTAGAAGGTTTGACTCGATACAAATTGGTAGCGTTCTCGTGCTCGAACGGTTTGACACTCGACAGTCTGATTGAAATATGAAATTATGCATCCCGTAACATACAAATGTATACTTATTTGTTTCGCTTATCACGAAGACATACTCTCGATACAGCGAGATACGTTCTCGGAAGGTAACATAGTATGTAGGAAGAATGACTCCATAACAATTGGTAATGTTCTCCGACGATTTTACTTCCACCTTTAATGCCCATGCCGAGAATTTATGTGTCCATTGGCATTGCTGTACAGCGGATGTACTCTTGAATGCCTAGTTTGATTCTCAGAATCTCAGGATAGATGAAGCTATTGACATAGCCGTTCATCTCTCAGAGAGTGTGGTAACGTTCACGAACGGTCTCTCCCTCGACGTTCTCATTCATACATGAAATTCCGATGCCCTCCACTGCAATGTATGCTAATTTGTATCCCTGAGTACGAAGTAAAACTATACATACATCGGGTTACGTTCTCGGAGGGTAAGGTATCCGGTACAAAGTTTGATCATATACCAGTATGTACCGTTCTACGATGGTTCGAGTATCTGTATTACTATTCAAACCCTGAATTGAGGTGTCTCTTGCCAATACTGTACCGTGCATTAACTCCCGGAATATCTGGTTTAGCTTTCGAAATCACAGATATGTGAAACTATTGACTTAGCCGATGGTCGCTTACAGACGGTGGTGACGTTCTCGTACGGTTTGAACCTCGAGCTTCTGATGCATTTATGAAATTATTATCACCGTCACTGGAATGTATACCACTTCGCTCCCCTGTACTGGTTTCTATATTCACGATACAGCGGGTCAGTTTTTCAGAAGGTAAAGCATTCTGTAACAAGATTGGCCTACACGAATAGGTAATGTTCTACAACGGCCCGACGGCCTGCTTTAATATTCAAACCGTGAATTATGGTGCCAGTTGCCAACACTTTTCAGCGGATTTCCTTTCGAAATACCTTGTTTTTCACTCGGAATCACAGGATGGGTGGAGATATTGCCTAGTGCATTCGGCTCTCAAAGAGGATGGTTACATTACCAAACGGTTTGATCATCGATCTCCTAATTCATGCCTCAAATTAATGTTTTCGTCACTAAAATGCATACTAATTCTTGCTTCTGAACACCAGGTTATATTCTATATACAGCAGGTTAGTCTTTCAGAGGGTAAGGTATTCGGTAAAACGTTTGACTTTACAGCAATTGGCAACGTTCCCAATCGAATTGACGCTCTACTTTAGTATTCAAACCGTGAACTAAGGTGTCAATTGCCAATACTCATCAACGAATTCACTCAAGGAATACCTGGTTTTTCTCCCCGAATCACAGAACAAGTGAAGCTTCTGACGTAGCTGTGCGACTCTCGAAGAATCAGATAACGGTATCGGACGGTTAGACACTCGATCTTCTAATTCATACATGAAGAAGGTGTTGTCGGTCTCCTAGACTGTCTCCTTATTTGCTTCCGTACGCACTAAGCGTGACATTCGTTACTGCGTGTTCGGTTCTTGGAAGGAAACGTGTTTGGTAAGGAATATGACGTAATATTGATTGGTAACGTTCACAAGTGATCTGACGCTGTAATTTAATATTCATATAGTGAGTTGAGGTGTTTATTGCCAATACCGTCCTGCGGATTTACTTCAGGAATACCTGATTTGGCTCTCCTTATCACAACATTGTTGGAACTATTGACTTATCCGAACGAAAAACAAAGTAGGTGTTAACGTTCTCGAACGCATTGACTATCGATGTTGACATTTGTATACGAGCATGTGGTGTCCTTCCCCTAAAATGCCAACTGATCTGATTCTGTTTACATTAAGCAGGACACTCTCTACACCAGGATTGGATATCGGAAGGTAAGGTATTCAAAAACGGAATGACTCTATACGAATTGGTGATATTCTCCGACGGTTTGTCTCCCTACACTAATATTAATACCGCTAATTAAGATGTCAATTGCCAATAATCATCAGCGGATTTTCTCCGACATTACCCGATTTGACTCTCAGAGTCACAGCATACGTGAAGCTATTCATCTAGCTGTTCGACTCTCAAGGAAGCCATTGTGATAGCTGTTCGAATCGCAAGGAAGGTAGTCACGTTCTTGTAAGGTTTGACACTGGATCATCGAATTGACACATGATATTATGGTGCCCGTCACTAAAATCTATACTAACTTGCTTCTATGAACACGAAGTTGTACTCTCGATACAGCGGGTTAGATTCACGGAATGTAAGGTCTTCGGCAAAATGTTTTGCACTATACGAATAGGTGAGGCTATACAATGGTTTGATGCGCTGCTTTAATATTCATACCATGAAATAAGCACTCTATTGCAAATACTGGTCAGCGGAATAGTCCGGGAATAACTGGAATGACTCACAGAATCACAGGATAGGTGAAGCAATTGACTTAGCTGTTCGTCTCTCACAGAAGGTTGTAATATCCTAGAACTGATTGATCCTCGATATTCTATTTCTCACACGATGATAAGATGCCCATTACTGAAATGAATACAAATTTCATTTCTGAACAGGAAGTTATACTCCCGTTACATGCCTTCGGCGTGTAAGGTCTCTAGCAAATCGTTCGAATTTATACAACTTGGCAACGCACTCAATCAGTCTGATGGTCTACTTTAATATTCAAATCGTACATTGATGTGTCTTTTGCCAGTACTGTTCAGCGGATTTTCTCCCGCAATACCTCGCTTCATCACTCGAAATCACAGGAAAGGTGAAGCTATTGCATTAGTCATGCGACTGTCATAAGAGTTGCTAACGTTCTCGGAAGATTTGACCCTATATCTTCCTATTCATAGATGCAATTTGCGTGTCTGTCTGCTAAAGTGTCTACTAATTTCATTCCATGACCTATAAGGCAATTACTTGCTGCATCGGGTTACTTTCTCGGAGGGTAATGTATCCGTTAAGAAGTTTGACCCTGTAACAGTAAGTATCGATATACGACGGTTCGAATCTCTATATTACCATTCATACCGCAAATGAAGGTTTCTCTTGTCAATACTGCACTGCGGATTTACTCACGGAATTCCTGGCTTGACTCTCGGTATCGTTGGTTATGTGAATCCATTGACATAGCCGTCCGTCTCTTACACAAAGTGGAAACGTTCCCGAACGGTTTGACGCCCGCATGTCAAATTCATGCAGGAAACTAAGGTGCCGGTCTGCCGAAATGTGCACTGATGTAATCAAGTGAAAACGGAGCGGGACTATCGCTACAGCGGATTGGGTTCTCGGTCAACGTGTGTCGGAGATATAACATGCGGTTCCTGCCATTAGGGCTTCATCCACATGGCTCCCATGGGCGCGGGAATGGGATACGCCAAATCAGCGCAGTGCATGGCGCAACTTACCGCGCACCTACCAATTAGCTCGTAGACTGCAGGCCCTACGCACCAACCTTGGGTAGGACGCGACCCTTCTAAATCCCTTCTGACTCTGCAGGCCAGTGCCCTAGCTGATCTCACGCAGCACACTCGATGAAGGTCTAACCTGTCCGAAGGCCGGCCCCCTAACCCGCGATATGGGCTTACCACTGAACCCCTTGTGGCAAATCCAAGCAACCGGGGCAGGAGGGGGCGGGCGGACCGATGCCCGCCTACCCCAGTGCTCGAACCGGTTCCCGAGGTACCAGTGTATGCAGGGCCGTACTTGTTATACGCCGCGTAAGGACACCATACTTCCTGAATAAGGAGCTTGCTCACCTCGACCTTGGTTCGGCCGACTCAGGCACCGTGGGTTTTTCATACCCATACTGAAATGGGATCAGAAGGCCCACCGCAGCCCCAGCTGGGTGGATTCTCGGTCAGTAAGGAATTGTGTAAAAAGAATGTCTTTGCACCAACTGATAATGTCCTCCGACGGTTTGACTCTCAACATTGGTATTCCTGCCGCCATTGAAGGTACGTATTGTCAATACAGTTCAGAGGATTTAATGCCGGTATGCCTGGTTTTACACATGGTATCACAGCATACGTGAAGTTATTGGCTTAGCTGCGCATCCTTCAGGAAGGCTGGTAACGTTATCCAACGGTCTGACTCTCGATTTCACTCGGCAGACATGATAATAAGGTGTCCCTCCGCCGAAATATCTGCTGATATGACTTTGCGCGAGCAATCAGCATGACACATCCTACAGCAGGTTTGGTTCACGGAAAGCAAGGTATACGGTATAAAGAATGACTTTATACCAATTAATAATATTCTCCGACGGTTTAAATCACAACCTTAACATTCATGCCGTGAATTACGGTATCTATTGCCAATATTGTTTAGCGTATTTACGCCTAAAATACGTGGTATGATTCTCGCAATCAGTAGGAGAAGCTATTGTTTTAGGTGTGAGGCTTTCATGGAAGGTGGAATCGATCTGCAAAGGTTTGACTATCGACCTTGCTATTCATACCAGAAACAAAGGTCTTCGTCTGCTAAAAATCTACTGATTGGTTTCACTGGCACTAAGTATGATGCTCGATACAGCGGGTTAGGTTCTAGGAAGGTAAAGTATTCGGTAAATTGTATGACTATGTAAAAATTGGTTATGGTCTCCAACGGATTGACGCTCTAGTTTAATATTCAACCTGTTGGCTAAGGTGCCTATTGCCAATACTGTTCAGCGGAGTTACTCCTAGAATTGCAGGCTTTACTCTCGGAACCACGACTATAGGTGAAGGTGTTGACTTAGCTGTTCGTCTCTCACGATGTTGGTAATGTTCTCGAACGGTTTGACGCTCTATTTTTATAATCAAACAGTGAATTAAGGAGTCTATTACCAATAATATTCAGCGGATTTATTGCTGAAAAACCTGGTTTGACTCTCGGAATCCGAGGATCGGTGAAGCTATTGGCTCATCCGCACGACCCTCATAGAGGGAGGTAACTGTCTGATGCGGATTGACACTCGATCTCATAACACACACACGGAGTTATGTTGCCCGTAATTAAAACGTATTGGAATTTGTTCAATTGAACACGATGTTATCCTCACGATACAGCGGTTTATTATTTCGGAAAGAAAGGCCGGAGGAAAAGGTTGACAATATCGCAATAGGTAATGTTTTACATAGGATTGACTATGTACTCTAATATTTACACCGTGAAATAGTGAGTCAAATGTCCATACTGAGCAGCTGATTTCTCCCGGAATGCCTGGTTTGTATCTCGGTATCAGAGTGATGGGTGATGCTATAGACTCAGCCGTTCTAATCTCGAACAAGATGATAACGTTCTCGAAGGTTTGACTTTCGGTTTTGCTATTCGTGCATGAAAATATGGATTCCGAATGCTAAAATGTCCTCTAATTAGTTTACGTCAACAATGAGCAAGACACCCCCTGCAGCGGATTAACATTCTCGGCATGTAAAGTATTAGCTAAAATGAATTACTTTGTACGAATTGACCTCCGACTGTTTGTCGCTCTACTTTAATATTGAAACCGTGAATTTAGGTGTCTATTTCCAATGCTGTAGAGCGGATGTACTCCTAAAATGCCTGGATTGTCTATCTGTATCGCGGGATAGTTGAAGGTATTGACGTAGCTGTGCCACTCTCAACGATGGTCACAACGTTCTCGAAAGGTTTGCCCTCGATATTCCTACATATTCATGAAAACAGCGGAACCGTCTGCTAAAATGTGTAATAATTTGTTCGCGTGAAAGCTGAGGAACACAATCGCTGCAGCGTGTTGTGTTCTCGGAATGTTTGGAACTGGGTAAAAGGAATGATTTTATTCCAATTGGTGATGTCCTCCAGCAGCTGGTCACCCTACATTAATATTCATACCGTGGTGTAAGTTTTCTATTGCTAATACTGCTAGGCGGATTTAATCTCGGCATACCTTCGCTGTCTCTCATAATCAAAGGATAGCTGAACCTACTGTTATAGCTGTTCGGCCGCCAAAGAGTATGATAATATTCTCGATCGGTTTGTCGATCGATATTCTAATTCATACATGAATTTATGGTGCCGTCACTAAAACGTATACCAATGTGTTTTTATAAACACGAAGTTCTACACTCGATACGGCGAGTTAGCTTCATGGACGGCAAGGTTTTCGATAAATCGTTTGCCTTTACAGAAACTGGGAACGTTCTTAAACTGTGCAATGCTCTATTGTAATATTCGAACAGTGGAGTATGGTATCTATTGCTAATTCTGTTCTGCGGATTTACTCCCGTAATACCAGGTATAACTTTCGGAATCACAGGACAGGTGAAGCTATTGACATAGCCTTTCAAATATCAAAGAGCGAGGTAACGTTCTCGAACCGTTTGGACCCTCGGCATTCTCATGCATATATGAAATAAAGTGGCCCGTCACTGAAATGCAGACTAATTTCTTTCTCTGAACACGAAGCTATACTCTCGATGCAGGCGGTTAGTTTTTCGAGGGATAAGGTCATTGTTAAGACAGTTGACTTTGTCGCAATTAGTATCAATCTACATCGGCCTGACGGGATGCTTTAATATTCAAACCGGGTATTAAAGTGTCTATTGCCTATACTGTTCAGGGGATTTGCTCCAGGATTACCTAATTTGGCACACAGAATCACGGGATACGTGAATCTATTGACTTAGCGGCCCGACTCACAATGCTGGTGGTAACGTTAGCGAACGATTTGACCCACGATCCAGTAATTCGTACATGAATGTCATGTACACGACACTAAGGTGTATAACACTTTGTCTCTTTGAAGGCGAAGTTATACATTCGATGCATCGGGCCAGCTTCTCAGAAGCTAATGCCTTCGGTGGAATGTTTGACTCTATACCAATAGAGAACGATGCACAACTGTGTGACACTGTACTTTAATATATATAACGAGAAGTAGGTTTTTTAGAGAACATTGTTTGACTCTA
>NW_027471455.1:0-25064 GCF_051020765.1 Lasioglossum baleicum
TTGGTGATGCTATCGATTTAGTCGTTCGTCTTCCGCAGAAGGTGGCAACGTTCGCGAGTGGTTTGACCCTGCATCTTCTAATTCATGCATGAAATTATGGTGCTGCACACAAGAATGTATACTAGTTTTTATCTCTGAACAAGATGTTATACTCTCCACACAGCTGGTCAATTTTCCGGAGGGGTAAGGCATTCTTTAAGAAGTTTAACCCTACAAGAATAGTAAATGTTCTACACTGACTTGGCGGCCTGTTTCAATATTAAAACGGTGAATCGAGGTGTCTGTTGAAAATTCTCTTCAGCGATCTTACTCTCGGTTTTCCGGGCTGACACTCCGAACCACTGGATAGGTGAAGCTGTTGACCTAGCTGTTCGTCTCTTACAAAGGGTGCTAACTTTGTGGAACGGTTTGACCCTCGATCTTCTATTTCATGCATGAATTTATGGTGCCGTCACTAAGTTGTATATTAATGTGTTTCCCTAAACACGAAACTATATTCTCGAAACTGCGCGTTAGCTTCTCGAACGGTAAGGCAATCTGAAATATGTTTGACTTTATATCATTTGTAACGCTCTCACAAGGTGTTACGCTCTATTTTAATATTCAATCCGCGAATTAAGGTATCTGTTGCTAGTACTGTGCAGAACATTTACTCCCGGAATATCTCGTTTGACTTTCTGAATCACAGGATGTATGAAACTGTTGTCTTAGCCCTTTGAATCTCAAAGAATGTTGAAACTTTCTCGATCGGTTTTACCCTTGATATCCTTATTCATAACGAAGGTCCCCGTCAATAAAATGCATATTAGTTTGTTCCCCTGAGCACGAAGTTATACTCCCAATGAAACGGGTGTGGTTCGCTGAAGATACGGCCTTCGGTAAAACGTTTGACTTCATAAAAATTGGTATCATTCACAAACGGCTTGACGCTGTATTTTAAAATTGAAACCGCGAATTATGGCATCTATTACCAATAGTGTTTAGCGGATTTACTCCCGTAATGCCTGGTTTGGCTCTCTGGATCACAAAGAATAGGTGAAACTGTGACTTAGCCTTTCGAATCTCAAAAAAGGTGGTGACATTCTCGAACGCTTCGATACTGGATATTGTAATTCGGACATGAAATTATGTCATAAACTGATGTCATAAACGTACATTCAACTAATTCCGAAGACACATTTCATAAAATCTACAATGATTGATATTAAAAATAGGGAATTTTGAAAAAATTCGTAGGTATTATGTCAGTAAAATACAGTGTATATAAATAAATGGAAGAATGCGTATGAATGCATACGGTACTATATCAAGGTTAAAGAAATTAGCGTAGGCTATACAGCAGTTGTCGCTCCGACCTAGCGAACGCAACAACAAGACGAATCCAGTCCTGTCTCTCCGGCAGCGTAGGTACATATAGAAACGTTCACACAATGTAACGACAAATTATACAAGATATCGTCATATATGTAAACTCAACTAATTCCGAAAACTCTATTGCCGTGGAATACAATTTTTTATAATTATCATTGAAAATTCGAAAAAAAAAAAATCGGAAATATCGTAACAGTAAATATCACTATTTATAAATAGGCAGAAAACTGCGAAAGAATACAATCGTTATAAAATAATGGTTCGAGAAATTAACTGTGGTCCTACAGTTGTGTCGCTACGATGTACCGAACGCAACTGCAAGTCCACTCCAGTCGTGTTATTCCGTCCGCTTAGGTAAGTATACAGACAATCATACACTATAACAATTAGTTAAACAAAATAATGTCTTTAGCGTGCACTCACCTATATCCAGCGGCAGTTTTACTAGGAAATACAATTTTTTCAATAGAAATTGAAAATTATAAAAAAGAGGAATCGAAAATATCATTACAGTAAATTAAAGACCGTAGGAAATAAATGAACAAATTGGGAAAGAATGCATGCAGTTTAAAATCATGGGTTACAGAAATTATCGTGAACAATCAAGTATGCTGCTCCAATTTGCCGTACCTAACTAGAAGACCACTACAACCGTACCGCGCCCGAAGCGTTGGTACGTATTCAATGTAATAGAAAGAATTTAATATCAAATTATCATAAACGTACACACAACTGATTCCAAAGACTCTTTTGCTAAGACATATAATTTTTTAAAATAAGAATTGAAAATTTCAAAGAAAATCGAAAATATCATAATAACGAATAACAAAATGTATAAATAAATGGAAAAATTGGTATAAAATTGAACCCTAAACAAGTCACATTCTGCCGCGGGGTATGTTCCCGGAGGGCAAGGTATCCGATACAAAGTGTGAACATATACCAGTAAGTACCGTTCTACGGTGTTTAGAATACCTATATTACTATTTATACCGTAAGTTAAGTGGTCTATTGTCAATACTGTACTGCGGATTTAATCCCGGAATACCTGGTTTGGCACTCGGAATCACAGGATAGTTGAGGCTACTGACATAGCCGTACGAATCTCAAAGACGGTGATCAGGTATCCGAACGGTTTGACCCACTATATTCCATTTCATTCATGAAATTGAAATGTATACTTATGGATTTCCCTGAACACGATGATATATTCACGGTACAGTGGGTTTGTTTCTTGGAATGTTAGGTTTTCGGTAAATGGCATTGCTCTATCCCAATTCGTAACCATCTGAAATGGAATGACGCCCTACTTTGATATTATATCCGTGTGATAAGGTTCCTAAAGCCTATACTATTAAGCGGGTTACTCCCGGCATACCTGGTTGCGTCCTTGGAATTACAGTATAGTTGAAGCGATTGACTTAGCCGCTTGGCTCTCAAGGAAGGCGGTATCGTTCCCGAACGCTTTGCCTCTCGATGCTGATATTTATCCACAAACATGTGGTGTCGGTTCGCATAAAATGTATACTAATATGTTTCCGTGAACATAGACCAGGACGCTCACTACAGCGTGTTAGGTTCTCCGCAGGTAAGGTATTCTGTAAGAGGAATGACTTTCTACGAATTGGTAATGTTCTCCGGCCGGTTGACTCCCTACATTAATATTCAATCCGTGAAATACGGTTTCTATTGCCATTACGGCTCAGCGGATTTACTCCTGGAATACCAGGCTTGACGCTTGGAATCACAACCTTGGTGATGCCGCTGACTCATTCGTTCGACTCTGATAGAGGGTGGTAGCGTTCTTCAGCAGTTTGACTCTGCAGTGTAGTATCCATACCGTGAAATAGGGTGTCCAATGCGAATACTTTGCTGCGGATTGACACCTGGAATACCTGGTTTGACTTTCGAATTGCAGGATAGGTGTAGCTATTGACTTATCCGTTCAACTCTGAAAGAGTATGGTAACGTTCTCAAACGGTTTGACGCTCAATTCTAATATTAAAACACTGAGTGAAGGAGTTTATTTGAAATACTGTACAGCGCACTTACTCACGGAACGTCTGGTTTAACTTCCGGAATCACAAGATATATGAAGCAATTGACTTAGCCGTTCGTCTCTCACAACAGGTGGAATCGTTCTCAAACGGGAAGATTTCCGATCTTCTAATTCATACATGATGTTAAGGTGTCGGCACTGAAATTAAGACTATCATCTTTCCCTGATCGGGAAGGTATACTCGCGATGAAGCTGGTGAGGTATGCGTAAAGTAAGGACATCGGGAAATGGTTGACCTTATGCTGATTGACAACGCTCTCAAACGGTTTGACGCTCTACAGTAATATTCAAACCGCGAATTATGGTGTGTATTGCTAAAACACTTTGCAGGACATTCTCCCGGAATTCCTGGTTTGACTCCCGGTATCTCGTGATAGGGTGAAGCTATTCGTTCAGCCGTTAGATTCTCATATAATATGGTACCGTACATAAACGGTTTGACGCTCGATCTTCCAACTCATTCATAAAATTACGGCGCCCGTTACAGAAATGAAGACTAATTTCTTTCACTGCACACGAAGTCATACCCTCGCATCGGCAGGATAGCATCTCTGAAGGTAAGGCTATCGTTATACTGTTTGACTTTATACCAAATGGCGACGATCTCAAATAGTTCTACGCTCTACTTGACTATTGAGGTCTACGCTCTATTGAGGTGTCTATTGCCTGTACTGTTGAGCCGATTTACTGCCAGAATACCTGGCTTGCCTCCACGAATCACAGGATAGGTGAAGATATTTACTTAGCCGTCCTTTCTTCACAGAAAGTTGCTACGTTCTTGAATGGTTTAACCCTCGATCTTCTAATTCGTACATGAAGTAAAGTTGCCTGTCCCTGATATGAGAACTAATTTTTTTCTGTGCACACGAACTTAAACTCTCGATAACGCCGGTGATGTTCGCGGAAGGATAAGGCCTTCAGAAAAAAGATTGACTTTATATCAATTGGTAACACTCTCAAACTGTTTGACGCTCTACGTTAATATTCAATCTGTGAATTAAGTTGTCCGTTACCAATACTGTACAGCAGATAGACTCCTGGAATGCCTGGATTTGCACACGGAATCACAGGATAGGTGAAGTTACTGACTTAGCCTTTCGCCTCTCACAGAAGGTGGCAACGTACTCGAACGGTTTGACCCCCGATCTTCTAATCTATAAATGAAAATACGCTGTGCTTCGGCTATTATGTCTGGTAATTTCTTTCCTTGGGCACCATGCATGACACTCGCAACATCGGGTTTTGTTCTAGGAAGGTAATGTATTCGCTGAAATGGAAGACTCCATCGGGGGTCAATCCGTTCGCGTACGTTACCACCATCCTTGAGAGTCGAGCGGCTTAGTCTGTAGATACAACTGTCATGCTGATCCGAGGGTTAGTCCATAAATGCCAGAAGTTAATCTACATTGCAGTTTTAACAATGGACACGTTCATTCACGGTATGAAGATTAAAGCGAAGCGTTAAACCGTTTGAGAACGTTACCTACTGTCATAAAGTCAAACGTTTCACCTAAGACCCTACACGCCGAAAACCTATCCCGCTGTATCGAGAGTATAACTTCGTGTTCAGAGATGCTAATAAGTATACATGTCAGCGACGGGGGCCTTCAATTCATGTACGTATTAGAAGATTGTGTACCATACGTGACGGGCACATTAACTTCATGCGTGAATTACAAGATGGAGGGTCAAACATTTCGATAACAATACCTATCTTCCTTGAGCGTAGAACGGCCAAGTAAATAGCTTCAATTATCCTGGGATTCAGATAGGCAAACCAGGTACACCGGGAGTAAATGCCCTATACATTATTCGAAATTAACACATTAATTCAGGGATTAAATGTTAAGCTAGACGTCAAGCCGCTGTAGGACGGTACCAATTGGTGTAGAGTGCAACTCATTACGGAAACCTTACGTCCCGTCAATCCGTCCCGCCGTATCGGGAGTATAATTTCGTGCTCAGAAAGACACATTAGTATACACTTAAGAGATGTGCATCATATTTTCGTGTATGAATTAGAGTATAGAGTGTCAAGTCGTTCCAGAACGATACCACCTTCTACGCGGTTCGAACGGCTAAGTCAATCGCATCACATATCCTGTGGTTCGGAGGATCAACCCAGGTACTCCGTGTGTACGTGATCAGTATTTGCAATAAACACATCCATCCGCGGTTTGTATATTAATGTTGAGGGTCAAACCCTCGGCGAACATTACCAATTTGTATAAAGTCCTTCTCTTTCTACATACCTTACCTTCTGTGAACCACACCCGCTGTATCGAGTGTACGACTTCGTGTTGAGAGAAACATATTCGTATATATTTTAATGACGTGCACCTTATTTACATATACGAATAGTAAAATCACGAATAAATTCTTTCGAGACACTTGCCACCTTCTTTATGAGTCGAACGGCTAAGTTAACAGCTTCGCTTATCCGGTGATCCGAAGAGTCAAACCGGGTAATCCGCGTCTAATCCCTCAGTACAGTGTTGCCATTAGACCCGCATTTTTGCAGTATGAATATTACGGAACGGAGTCAAAGCGTTCTAGAACGATACCTATTGCTCTAGAGTCAGACTACTTCCTGTCCGCCCTATTTTTCGAGAAGCTATCACGCAGTATCGGGATTATATCTTCGTGTTCCGAGAAGCGAATTAATATACATTCTAGTGACGGGCACAATAATTTCATGTATGAACAAGAAGATCGGGCGCCAAACCATTCGCGATGGTTACCATCCTCCTTGTCAGTCGAACGGCTAAGTCAACAGTTTCAACTATCTTGTGATTTCGTGTGTAAAACAAGGTATTCCGGGAGTAAATCCGCTGATCAGTGTTGGCAATAGACACCTTAATTCACGGTATGAATATTAAAGTGGACCGTCAAACCGCTGTAGCGCGTTAACTGTTGGAATAGAGTCTAACATTTAACGAAAAGCCTTACTGTTGTGGCAGATAACCCACCGTACCGGAAGTATAACTTCTTGTTCTGAGAAACATATTAGAATTCATTTTAGGGACTGCACCTTAAATTCATGTATGAATTAGAATATTGATGGTCCAACCGATCAAGAACGTTGCCACCTTCTGTGGGAGACGATCGGTTAGATCAATTGCTTCACCTATCCTGTGATTCCGAAGTTAAAGCAGGTACTCCCAGTGCGAGTCCGCTGAACAAATCTGACTATATGCACCTTAATTTACGATTTGAATATTAAAGTAGAGCGTCAAACTGTTTTAGAGCGTTAACAATTGGTATATTGTCAAATGATTACAGATGGCTTTAACTTCCGCGAATCTCACCGTCTTCATCGAGAGATTAAGTTCGTGTTCAGGGAAGAAAAACAGTATTCATTTAAGGGACGGGCACCTTCATTTCATCTATGAATTAGAAGGACGATGATTAAACAGGTGCACATCGTTACTACCATTTCTGAGAGTCGCACAGCAAATCCAATAGATTCACCTATCCTGTTATTCCGAGAGACAAACCATGTATTGCGGAGTAAATACCTTGAACAGTTTTGGCAATAGACACCTCAATTCACGGAAAGAATAATGAAGTGTCAAACCGTCGAAGAACGTTACGTACAGTAATAGAGTCAAACCTTTTATCGAAGGCCTTAAATTTCGAGAAGCTAACGCGCTGTGTCGAGGGTACGTCGTCGTGTTCAGAGAAGCAATTCATTATACTTTCGAGTGACGGGTTACTTATTTTCATGTATGAATTAGAAGATCGGGAGTCAAACCGTTACAGATCGAAACCGCCTTCTTTGCGAGCGGAACGGCTAGGTCAATAGCTCCACGTATCTTGTGAATCGGAGAATCAAATCAGGTATTCCGGGAGTAAATGCGCTGGACAGTATTGGCAGTAAACACCGTAACGCACGGTATGATTATTAATGTAGTGCGTCAATCCGTCTGGGAAGGTTACAAATTGGTTAAAAGTCAAAAGTTTAACAGCAATCCTCAACCTCCAATGCCTATCTTGCTGAATCGTGAGTATAATGTCGTGTTTAGGGGAACTAACTTGTTTACAGCTCAGTGATGGGAACCTCAATTTCGTGTACGAAAAAGAAGTCGATCGTCATGCCCTTTGTCAACGTTACCACGTCCTATGAGTGTTGCACGGCTAAGTCAATACCTTCATCTAATATTTGATACTGCGAGTCACACAAGGTACTCCGGGAGAAATCTGCAAAGCATTCTTGGCAGTAGACACCTTATTTTAGGGCTTGAATATCAAAGTAGATCGGTAACCTATTTGTGATCGTTACCAATTTGTATCGGGTCAAACCTTTTGTCGAAAGACTTACTTGCGGCGAATATAAGCCGCAGTGTCGAGAATATGACATCGTGTTCGACAAAGTATATTATTGTGAATTTTAGTGACGGGCACCATAATTTCTCGTATGCATTACAAAGATCGGGGTCAAAACGTTCGAGAACGTTACCACCTTCTTTGAGAGACGATCGACTAAGTCCATAGCTTGTCGTATTCCAATATTCGAAGATGCAAACCATGTATTCCCGGAGTAAATGTTACAAATTTGCTACCTTGAACACTGAGCAAGACACTTGCTTCAGCGGGTTCGGCTTCTCGGAAGGTATGGCCTTCGGTAAAAGGTTTGACTCTAAACTAAAAGATGAAGCTCTATAACCGTTTGACGCTCCACCTTCATATTCGTACCGTGAAATAAGCTGTCTGTTGCCAATATTGTCCTGCGGATGTGCTCCCGGAATACCTGGTTTGACTTTCGAGTCACAGGATAGGTGAAGCTACTGTCTTGGCTGTTCGAGTCTCACAGAAGGTAGTAACGTTCTCGAGAGTGTTGGCACTCGATCTACTAAGTCGTATTTGAAATTAAGTTACTCGTCACTAAAATTTAGACTATTTAGCTTCTCTGACCACGCAGTTATACTCTCGACACAGCGGGATACGTACTCGGAAGATAGTGCCTTCGGTAAAAAGTTTGACACTATACCAACAGGTAAGGATCTACGACGGCTTGAAGCTGTACTTTAATCTTTACACCGTAATGTGGGGTGTAGATTGCAAATACTGTTCAGCGGACCTACTGCCGGAATACCTAGCTTGACTCTCGGAATCACGAATACAGGTGAAGCTATTGAAGCAGCCGTTCGACTGTCGATGAAGCTGGTAACGTTCTCGAACGGATTGACAATCGATCTTGTAATTCATAGATTAAACCTACGAGCCCGCCACTAAAATGTTTACTATTTGGATTCTACGAACAGGAAGTTATAGCGTCGATACTGAGAGTTGTATTCATGGTCGTAAACGTTATAATCCTAATCCATTGAAGAGTATTACGTTATTCCATTTAGTAGCTTTCTCAAACGGTTTGACAATCTAATTTAATATTCATACCGAGAATTAATGTGTCCATTGCAAATACTGTACAGCGAAGATATTGGTTAAGCGGTTCGTCCCCCGCAGAAGGCGGCAACATTCTCGAGCGGTTTAACACTCGATCTTTAATTCATACATGAAATTAATGTGCTTGGAGCTAAAACCAATACTAATTCGCCCCACTGAACACGATGTTACACTCTCAATACAGCGGGTTAGTTTATTTGTGGGTAAGGTCTTCGGCAATACGTTTGACTTATAGCAATTTGGAACGATCTCAAATGGTTTGACGCTCTATTTTAATATTCAAGTCGCAAATAATGTGCCTATTACCAACACGGTTCAGCGGGTTTAATCCCGGAATACCTGGTCTGACTCTCGGAATCCAAACATAGGTGGAGCTATTGTCTTAGCCGTACGCCTCACAAAGGAGTTGCTAGCGTTCTCGAAGGGTTTGATTCTCGACCGCCCGATTCATGGATGAAATTAAGATGCCCGTCGCTAAATTTAAACTATTGTGCTTCTCTGATCAGGAAGTTATACTCACGATACAGCGGGATAGTTTCTCGGAAGGTATGGCCCTCGGTGGAATGTAGACCGCATAACAACAGGAACGTTGTACAACTGTGTGACCCTGTATATTAATATTTATACCAGGAAGTTGGATATTATTGCCGATACTGTACAGAGGATTTACTCCCAGTGTACCTGGAGTGATTCTCGGAATCACAGGATCGGTGATGCCATTGACTTATCCATTCGACCCTGAAAGGGGGTGGGATGGTTCCCGAACTGTTTGACACCCTAAATTCTACTTCATGCACGAATGTAAGGTGCCCGTCACTGAAAGGGAGACTAATTTCGTTCTCTGGGATCGAAGTTATACTCACGATACAGCGGGTTAGCATTTGGGAAGGTAAGGCCGCCGGTAAGAAGTTTGACACTATGCCAGTAGGTAACGTTCTACAAATGATTGACTCTGTACCCTGATATTTATCCACTGTAATAGGGTATCTAATGCCCATACTGAGCAGCCGAATTCTCCCGGAATACCTGGTTTGTCTCTCGGTGTCGCAGGATGGACGAAGATATTGACTCAGCCGCTATATTCTCAATGAAGGTAGTAACGTTCTCGAACGGTCTGACTTCCGGTTTTGCTATTCATGCATGAAAATGCGGCGTCCGTCTGCTAAAATTTCACTAATTTGTGTCCGCCAACAACGAGCAAGACACTCTCTATGGCCGGTAAATATTCTTGGCGGTAAGGTATTCGGTAAGGAGAATATCTTTATAAGAATTGGTTATGACCTCTGAGAATTTGTCGTTCTACTTTGATATTCAAACCGCGAATTAAGCCGTCTATTGCCGATACTTTTCAGCTAATTCACTCCCGAACAACCTGGTTTGGCTCCCGCTATCACAGGAAAGGAGAAGCTATTGACATAGATGTGCGGCTTTCAAGGAAAGTGAAATCGTTCTGCAATGGCTAGACAATGTCTAGGCAATGTCTAACATAATATCGTCAAATACGTGAACACAACTAACTGCAATGACTCTTTTGCCAAGGAATACATTTTTTTATAATATTGATTGATAATTTAAAATAAAAAAAAAAATCGAAAACATCGTAACAGTAAATAACACTATTTATAAATAGGAAGAAAACTGCGAAAGAATGCAAACGGTATAAAACAATGGTTAAAGAAATTATCGAAGGCCATCCAGTAGTGCCGCTTCCATCTGCGGTACGTAATTACTGGACCTCGTCAGTAATCGTCAGGACCGTATAGAAACAGTCATATAAAATAACAATAAGTTTAAAAAATTGTCGACATGTACGTACACTTAACTAATTCCAAAGCACTTTTCATGTACGATACATTCTCTGAAATAAAAAACTTGAAATTTTGAAGAAAATATAAAATATCATAAGAGTATATTACAGTATGTACACATCAACAGAAAACAGAGAAAGAATGCAAACGGTATAATATCATGGTCAAGGAAATTAACAAAGGCCTATCGGCACTGTCGCTCCGATCTAGCAAACGCAACCACAAAACCAATCCAGCCATGCCGCACCGGACTCGTAGGTAAGCATATAGACAATCATATAATGTAACAACAAGCTTGACAGAAAATTGTCATGTATGTACACTCAACTATTTCCAAAGACACGTTTACTAAGGATTACAAATCTCTAAACAAGAATTTATAATTATAACAAATCGAACACAACATAACTCTGAATTACAGCATATGAAATTTGATACATGACTATGAAAGAATTAATATTGTACAATATTAAGGTTAAAGTTATATGCAAAGAACATACAGCAGTGACGCGACGATCTAATGAACGGTACTTCAAGACATAGCAGCCGTGCCGCTCCGGAGAAGCAGATACGAATAGAGACAGTCCTATATAATACCCCAGAACTTAACAAAATATTGTCATTATCGTACACACAACTAATTCCAAAGACACTTTTAATAAGAAATACAATTTTTTCAAATAAAGATTTATAATTTCGACGAAAATAGAAAATTTTATAACAGCAAATTACAGAACGTATAAATAAATGGAAAACGTGAGAAAAAATGGATAGGGTTCAAAACCTTCGTTACACGAAAAAAGAAGACCATCCAGAATGCCGCTCCGATCTGCCGTACGCAACTACAAAGCCATTACAGCCGTGTCATTCCGGAAACGTAGGTGCGCATACAGGCATCTGTATAAAATAACAGTAAGTATAGCAAAATATTATCATAATCGTGCACTTAACTAATTCCAAAGATGCGTTTCATAAGAAATACAATATTTTAAAATAAAAATTGGACACATAGGAGGAAATAAAGGATATCGTATGAGTAAATTACGGTATTCCTATATAAACAGAAAATTGCGAAAGAGGTAATACGGTACAACATTGTGGTTAGAGGAATTAACGAACATCCTACAGTAGTGTCGCTACGATGTACCGACCTCAACTGGAAGTCCACTCCAGTCGTGTGGTTCCGTCAGCTTAGGTACATATGCAGACAATCATACACAATAGCAATTAGTTAAACAAAATAATGTCATAAGCGTACACTCACCTATTTCCAAAGGCAGTTTTACTGGGAAATACAATTTCCTACAATAGAAACTGAAAATTATAAAAAAAAATCGAAAATATCATTACAGTAAATTAAAGAACATATAAAATAAATGGACAAATTGGGAAACAATGCATACAGTTTAAAATCGTGGGTTACAGAAGTAAACGAGGACAATCCAGTATGCTGCTGCAATCTGCCGTACCTAACTACAAGACCACTACAACCGTACCGCGCCCTAAGCGTAGGTACGTATACAACGTATCACATGAAATAGAAAGAATTTAACACAATAATGTCATAACGTGCACTCATCTAATTCTGAAGTCACTTTGACTGAAAAAATACAATCCTTTAAAATATAATTAATGATATATGAATTAAAATATAAAATATGATAAAATATTAGCATATAAAATAGCAATATGTTTAACAAAATGATGTCATGAACGTGCACTGAACCATTTCCAATGATACTTGTATCCAGAAATACAATTTATTCAACTACCAATTCACAAATTCGAAAAAAATTGTAATTACTATATCAGTTAATTGCAGTATTAGTGTATAAATATATAAATGAGATAGAATTGCATGCGGTTCAAAATCATGTCGTGAGAAATTATCGGTGATCATACAGTAGTGTTGCTCGATCAGCCGTACCATCATTCAGTGTTCGTTGTAGTGCTTTAAGCATTCGTATACAGTCTATCTTTCTACAGAAGACCTTATCCATCCAGAACGTAGCCCGCTGTATCGGGAGCATAATATCGTGCTCAGAGGATCAAATTAATTTACATTTTGGTGACGGTCACCTTAATTTCATGTATGAATTAGAAGATCGAATGTCAAACTATTCGAGTACGTTTCCACCTTCTTTCAGAGTCGAAAGTCTGAGTCAATAGCTTCGAACATCCTGTGATTCTGAGAGCCAAATCAGGTAATCCGGGCGCAAATCCGCTGAGTAGGATTGGCAAACGTAACCATAATTCACGGTTTGAGTATTAAAGTAGAGCATGAAACCGTTTTAGAACGTTTACTATTGGTACACGGATAAACCTTTTACCGATGACCTTACCCTCACAGAACTTAACCCGCTGAATCGAGAGCATAATTTCGTGTCCAGTGAAACAAATTAGTATACATTTCAGTGACTGGCACCTTAATAGCACGCATGAGTTCGATGGTCGGGTATCAAACCATTGGAGATCGTTACCAGCTTCTTCGATGGTCGACCGGCTTAGAGAATCGCTTCCCCTGTACTTGTGATTCCAAGAGTCAAGCCTGGCATTCCAGGAGTAAGACCGCTGAACAGTATTAGCAATAGACAACTCAATCACAGTATGAATATCAAAGTAGTAAGTCAAGCCGTTGTGACGCCAGGCAAATTCCAGCCGACCCATCACCAGACGCATCGCCCAGACAACAGCCGTAGCAAAATACGCCAAAACCAGGCAACACGTGGCTAGAAACCGCTTAATCAACCAGAAAATTATAGTACAAAAACCGAGCACAGACGAATAAATTGGTTCTATATAATACCTCAAACGGAACGTTTCTTCATTCGTATACCTATCCTGAAAACCTGCGTTAAATATTAAATACTGTTCAACATTTGTATTACACTTATTTTACGAAATAAGTATAAATATAAGAAACATAGTTCCTTTCAGAAAGGTGGTTCTTCAACCAAGGTTGAAGACCCGCCCATTTATATTCTATTTCAATGCTTACAACGTATTTCCTCGTGACACCGTTCTAGACCATTACAGAATTGTATATAGTCAACCTCTTTACCGGATACCTTGCCTTCCAAGAACTTAAACCGCTGTAGCGAGTGTCATTCTGAGTGCACACGGAAACAAGTCAGTAGACGTTTTAGCAGGCGGACACCTTATTTTCATGTATGAGTAAAATAATCGCCAATGAAACACTTCGAGAAGGTTCCCACCAACTTTGGGAGCCGAACGGCTAAGTCAGTAGCTTCACCAATATTTGTGATTTCGAGAGGCAATCCAGGTATTCTGGGAGCAAATGCGATGTGCCGTTTCGGCAATAGACACTTTTGTTACGGTTTGCATATTAAAACAGAGCGTCAAACAGTTCGAGAACGTTGACAATTGCTATAAAGTCAAGCGCTATACCGAAGACCATACCCCTCGAAAATATAACCCGCTATATCGAGAGTATAACTTCGTGTTCAGAGAAAGAAATTAGTATTCAGTTCAGTGTCGGGCACCATAACTTCATGCACGAATCAGAAGATTCATTGCCAAACCTTTAGAGATCGTTACCACCCTCTTTCACTGTCGAATGTCTAGGTCAATAGCTTCACCTATCCTGTGGTTCCGAGACTCATCTCATGGAATACGGGAGTAAATGCTCTGAATTGTATTGGCAATAGGCAACATAATTCACGGTATGAATATTGCAGTGGAGCGTCAAACCGTTTGAGAACGTTTCGAGTTCCTAAATAGTCAAACATTTTACCGAAAGCATTACCGCCCGAGAAGATAACCCGCCGAGAACCTTGATTTTATGCATGAATAAAAAGATCGTGGGTCAAGCGGTTCGAGAAAGTTACTACCCTCTTTGAGAGCCGAACGGATAAGTAAGTAGCGCCACCTCTCCTGTAATTCCGAGTGTCGAACCAGGGAATCCAAAAGTAAATCTGCTTAAGAGTTTTGGAAACTAACACCTTAATTCATGGCTTCAGTATTAAAGCAGGCCGTGATGCCGTTGTAGATCTTTACCTACTCGTGTAGGGTCAAACATCTTGCATGCCTTACCCTCCGAAAAAGTGACCCCCCTGTATCGACAGCGTAACAGCCTGTTCAGGCGTACGAAATAGTATACATTTCAGTGACTGGGTCAATAATTTCATGTATGTATCAGAAGCTCGAGAGTCAAACCGTTGGAGACTGTTAACACCTTCTGCTAGAGACGAAGGACTACGTCAAGAATATCATACATCCTGTGATTCGGAGAGTCGCACCAGGTATTCCAGGAGTAAATCCGCTGAATGGTAATGGCATTAGACCCCTTAATTCGCGGTACAAAAATTAAATTAGATGGTCAATCCGTCGAGGAACATTACAAATTGGTACAGAGTCATGCTTTTTACCCAATACATAACCATTCATGTACATATCGCGCTGTAGCGAGTGGCATGCTTAGAGCTCACGAAAACAAATAGGTAGACATTATAGCAGAAGTACACCTTATTTTCAAATATTAATGAGTCAAACGAGATAATCCGTGAGAAAATTCGCTGCATAGTATTGACACGGGACACCTTAATTCACGTTCCGAGTATTAATGTACAGAGTGAAACCATTGTAGAACATAACTTTTTGGTATCGAGTCTAACTTTTTACAGTCGGCCGTATCTTCCGAGATGCTAATCTACTGTATCGGGAGTATAACTGCCTGGCCAGTGTAACAACCTGGTATACATATGAAGGACTGGCAGCTTAACTTGATGTATGTATTTGAAAATTGATTGTCAAACCGTCCCAGCAGGATAACACCATCTTCGAGAGTCGAACGGCCATGTCAATATCTTCACATGTCCTGTGATTCCCGCAGTCCAACCAGCTTCTTTCGGTGTAAATGCCCTGAACAGTCTTGACAATAGGCACCTTAAATTGCAGTTTGAACATTAAAGCGGAACGTCAAACCGTATGTGAGTGTTACCAATTTGAATAAAGTCAAACGTTTTACCGGTGCCCTTACCCTCCGAGATCCACTGCGCCTTCATAAAGTGTAAAAGTTCGTGTTGGTAGATAGAATTTGGTATTCATTTCATTGTCGGCACGTTAACTTCCAGCATGAATTAGAAGATCGATGGTCAAACCTTTCGAGACCATACCACCTTTTTTCAGATTCGAACGGATAGGCCAATAGCTTTAGCTGTCCAGCAATTCCGAGAGTCAAACTAGGTATCCCGAGAGTAAATCCGCTGAACTGTGTTGGGAATAGATATCCTATTTCAGGGTTTTAACGTAAAAGTAGAGCGTCAAACCGTTTGAGAACGTTACCAATTACTGCAAAGTCAAACATTTTTCCGGAAGCATTATAGCCCGAGAAGCTAAGCCGCCGTATCAGGAGCATATCTTCGTGTTCAGAGAAATAAATTTGTATACATTTTAGTGATGTGCATCGCAATTTCATGTATGAATTAAAAAATAAGGTGCCAAACCAATCGATTGCGTGCCCACCTCCTATAAGTTTGGCAAAGTTTAGTAAACAGCTTGACCCATACTGTCGTGCCCAGAGTCAAACAAATTACTACACATTATAGTGACGAGCACCTTAATTTCATGCATCGAATGGAAGATCAAGGGTCAGACCATTCGAGAACGTTACCACCATCTGCTAGTCACGAACGGCTAAGTCAATACCTTCACCTATCCAGTGATTCGGAGAGCCAAAGCAGCTATTCCAGGATTAAATTCCCCGAACAGTATTGGCAACAGAAACTTAATTCAAGGTATGAATATCAGAGGAGACCGTCAACCCGTTGTAGGACGCCACTCATTGTTATAGAAACAAACCTTTTACAGAAAGCCTTGCCATCCGAGAAGCTAACCCGCCGTGGCGAGTGTATAACTTCGTGTTCAGAGAATGACATTAGTATACATGTTACTGATGGGCACATGAATTTCATGGAAGACTTAGTAGATCGAGTTTCAAGCCGTTCGAAAGTGTTCCGACCTACTGTGAGAGACGGACGGCTATGTCAATAGTTTCACTATCCGGTTACTCCGCGAGTCAAACCAGGTATTGCGGGAGTAAATCTGCTGAGGAGTATTGGCTATAGACACATCGAAGCACGGTTTAAATATAGAAACAGTATAACTTCGTGCTCAGATATACAAATAAGTATACATTGCAGAAACGGGCACCATAATTTCTTGTATGAATGAGATGATCTAGAAGCAGACCTCTCCAAAACGATACCAATTTCTTTGTGAAAGCGCACATCTAACACAATACCTTCACGTATCCTGTGGTTCCGAGAGTCAAGCTTGATATATCAGGAGCAAATAGGCCGCACACTATTGCCAATAGGCACGTTACTTCACGGTACGGCGTAGTAAAGTAGATCGTAAAACCATTCCAGGTCATAAGCATTTCGAATAAAGTCATTCTTCTCACCAAATCCCCTACCTGCCAAGAATATTAGCGATCTGTAGGGAGTGTCCTGCTCGTTGCTGACGAAAACAAAATAGTAGGCATTATTGCAAACGGATACGGTAGTTTCGTGCATGTATAGCAATACAAAAAGTCAAACCATCGAAAACGTGACCACCTATTTTGAGAATAGAACGGCATTGTCAATAGATTCACCCATCCTGTGGTAGCGAGAGACAAACCAGGTTTTCCGGGAGAAGTCAGCTGCTCAGTATTGGCAATAGACACCTTACCTTATGGTCAAAATGTAAACTAGATGGTCATTAATTTTGAGAACGTTACCAATGGGTACAAAGTCAAACGTCATACCGATGTCCTCACCCACCGAAGGCCTATCCCCCTGAATCGGGAGTATAACATCGTGTTCAGGGGAACAAATTAACTTACATTTTAGTGGCGACCTCCTTAATTTCATGTATTAATTAGAACATCGATGGTAAAGCCGTTCGAGACCGTTACCACCTACCTTGAAAGACGCACAGTTAAGTCAATAGCTCCAACTATGCTGTGAGTCTGAAAGTGAAACCAGGTATTCCTGAAGTAAATCCGCAAGACAGTATTGGCAATGGATACTTTCATTCACGGCCTGAATATTAAAGTAGAGCGTCGGAGCGTTTTAGAACGTTGCTAATTGGTATAAAATCAAACAGTTTGCAGACAGCCTTTCCTTCGGAGTAGCAATTCCGCCGTTTCGCGTGTATAACGTCGTGTTCAGAAAAAGAAATTAGTCTGCATTTCAGTGACGGGCAGCTTAACTTCATGTATGAATTAGATGATCGAGCGTCAGACGGTTCGAGAACGATACCACCTTCTTTGAGAGTCAAACGGCTACGTGAATACCTTCACCTATCCAGGGATGCCGAGAGTCATTCCAGGAATACTAGGAGTACTTCCGCTATACAGCATTGGCAATTGAACCTGATTTGCCGGCATGAGCAATAAAGTAGGGAGTCAAATCGTTGGAGAACATTACCATTTGTTCTAAGGTCATTCTTTTTACAGAATAAGTTACCTTCCGAGAACGTATCCCGCTGTACTCAGAGTACAACTTCGTATTCAGAGAAGCACTTTGTTATTCATTTTAGTAATGGGCAGCATAGTTTCTGGTATGAATTACAAGATCGATGGTCAAGCCCTTCCAGAACGTTACCTCGTTCTTTGAGAGACACAAAGCTAAATCATAAGCACCAACTCAACATATTATTCCGCGGGACAAACCAGGTATTCCTGGAGTAAGTTCGCAGAAGAGTCTTCGCAATAGACACCATAATTGACGATGCTAGAATTAAAGTACAGTGTACAACCGTTATAGAACGATCCTCATTGGTATGGAGTCAAACTTTTTACCGATGCCATATCTTCCAAGAACATAAGCCGCAGTATCGTGGGTATAACTTCGTGTTCAGCGAAACAAATTAGTATATATTTCAGTGACGGGCACCCTATTTTCACGTGCGAAATAGAAAATCCAGTGTCAAACGTTTGGGAATGTTACTACCCTCCTTGAGACTTGAACGTGTGAGTCAATGGCTCCATCTATCCTGCGAATACGGGACTCAAACCAGGAAATCCGGCAGTGAATCTGTTCAGTTTAGGTAGGGAGTCAAACCATTGTAGAGCATAGCCAGAAGGTATAAAGTCATGGATTTTACCGGATTCCTTACCTCCACGAACCCAACCCGCTGTAGCAAGTGTCTTGCTGACTGCTGACGGAAACAAATTACTAGACAGTATTGCAGAAGCAGACCTTATTTTCGTATATGAATTAGAAGGCCGTGTGCTAAATCGCACAAGACTGTTCCCACCTTCTTTGGGACTGGAACGACTAATTCAATAGCTTCACCAATCCCGTGATCCCGATAGTCACATAACGTATTCCCGGAGTCAGTCCGATATAGAGTATTGGCGATAGACACCTTAATTCACGGTATGAATATTAATGTATAGAGTCAAGCCGTTGTAGGACGTTACACATTTGTATGAATACATCCTTTATACCGAAGGCCTTACAGTCGAGAAGCAAGCCCGCTGGAGCGAGAGTATCATTTCGTGACCAGAGAAGTAAAGCAGTATACATTTTAGTGACGGGCACCTTACTTTCTTGTAGAAATCAAATGATCGAGTGTCAAACCGTTCGATAACGTTATCAGATTCATTAAGAGGCGCACAGATAAGTCCGTAGCATCACCTATTCTGTGATTCGTAGTGACAATCCGGGTAGTCCTGGAGCAAATCCACTGATGAGTATTGGCAATTGACACATTAATTCTCGTTTTGAATACGAAAGTAATGCGTCAAACCGCCTTAGAGCGTTGCCGATTGGTATAAAGTCGAACACTTTACCGATGGCCTTTCCGTCGGTGAAGTTAACTGGCAGTTTCGAGAGTATAGCTACGAGTTCAGGGGATCAAATTGCTAAACATCTTAGTCACAGTGACCTTTATTTCATTATGAATAAGAGCATCAAGTGTCAAACGTTTCGTGACAATTGACACCTACTACTGTAGATGCACGGCTACGTCAATAGCTTCACGTATCCTGCAATTACGACAGACAAATCTTGTATTCCGGGCGTAAGTCCGCTGAAGCGTTTTGTCAGTTGACGTCTTAAGTCTCGATATGAATACTACAGTAATGCGTCAAACCGCTTGAGAACGTTACCAACGTGTATAAAGTCAAGCGTTTTACCGAAGGCCATACCTTCCGCGAAACACAGCGCCTTCATTGAGAATATATGTTCGTGCTCAAAGAAAGAAATTAGTAATCAATTCAGTGACGGCAGCCTTAATATCATGCATGAATTAGAAGATCGGGGTGTCAAACCGCTCGTGAACGTTAACGACTCACATGAGTATTGAACGGTTAAGTCAATAGCTTCACCTTTCCTGTCATACCGAGAATCAGACCGCGTATTCCGCGAATAAATCCCCTGTACAGCATATGCATTACACATCCTAATTCACGGTATAAATTTTAATGTACAGAGTGAAACCGTTGTAGAACGCTACCGATTAGCATGCATTTATAATTTTTACCCGATACCATAACCTCAGAGAACCTAATCCGCCGCAGGTAGTGTCTAGCTTAGTGTCCTCGGAAAAATATTAGTAGATATTTTAGCAAAAGGACATCTTCTTTTCGTGTTTCAGTAACAGAATCGAAAGGTAAATCGTTCGAGAACGTAACCACCTCCATTGAGAGTGGCACAGCTAAGCCAACATCTTCAATTGTCCAGTGATACCGAGAGTTCACCCAGTTATTCGGGGGGTATATTTGCTGGTCACTATAGGCGATAGACACCTTAATTTGCGGTATGAATATTAATACAGAGAGTCAAACCGTCGGAGGACATTACCACTTTCTATAAAGCAATTTTTCGATTTTATTTTTTTTTTTTTACCCAACACCATACCTTTCGCGAACCTATCCCGTTGTAGCGAGTGTCTTGCTTCAAGCTCACGGAAACAAATAAAACGCGTTACTTTTTTGTATGAATACGAAAATCGAGATTAAATCCTTTCGATATCGTTACCATTGTCTTTGAGAGTTGAACGTCTTTGTCACTGGCTTCACCTATCCTGAGATTCCGAAAGTCAAACCAGGCATTCCGGGAGCAAATCCGCTGTACAGTATGGGCATTAAAATCCCTACTTCCCGGTATGGGTTTAAAAGCAGAGAGTACAACTCAACCTATTGGTATACACTTTAACTTTTCACCCAACACCGTACCTTCCGCGAAAATACCTAGCGGTACCGAGAGTATAACTTCGTGCTTAGAGAAAGAAATTATTCGTCCTTTCAGTGGTGGGTATCTTAGCTTCATGTGTGAATTAAAAGATCGAGGGTCAACCGGTCGAGAACGTTGCCGCCTTCTCTGTGAGATGAACGGCTAAGTCAATAGTTTCACGTATCCTGTATCAGTCCAGGTATTTAGGGAGTAAACCCGCTTTACAGTATTGGCAATAGGTACCATAATTCGCCAAGTGAGTATTAAAATAGAGTGCCACATTGTATGAGAACGATACTAATTGCTATAAAGACAAACTTTTCACGGAATGCCTTTACGTACGAGGATCTAACACACCGTATCGAGAGTATTGCTACATATTTAGGGATGCACAATAGTAAATATTTTAGTAACGGAACTTTAATTTCGGTATGGATAAGAACATCGATGGTCAAAGTATTCGAGAAAGTTACCATCTTCTGCGAGCGCCGAAAGGCGAAGTCAATAGCTTCACCCAACCTGTGATTCCTAGAGCTAAGCCAGGTATTCCTGGAGTAAATCCGCTCTGTACTATTGGTAATTGACATCTTGATTCAGGGCATGAATGATAATGTAATGAGTCAAACCGTTGGAGAACATTACCAATTCACATAAAGCCATTCATTTTGCCGAATACCTTACCTCCCGTGATGCTAACCCGCCGTATCGAGAGTATAGCTACGGGATTAGGGATACATAGCAGTAAACATTGCAGTGAAGGGCACCTTAGTTTCAAGTATGAATTAGAAGATTTAGGGCCAAACCGGTCAAGAACATTGCCAGCTTGTGTGAAATACGGATGGCTGCGTCAATAGCTTCACATATCCTGTGGTTCCGTGAGTCAAACGAAGTACTCCAAGTGTAAGCCAGCTGAAGTGTTTTGACAATAGACACCTTATTTCACGGCTTTCATGTTGAAATAGAGTGCGAATCCCTTTGAGAACGTTACCAATTGCTGTAAAGTCAGACGCTTTACCGAAGACCATACCCATCAAAAAAATTACCCGCTGTATCGAGAGTGCAACTTCGGATCAGAGAAGGAAATTAGTATTGATATCAGTGACGGGGACCTTCATTTCATTATGAATAACAAGATCGAGCGTCAAACCATTCGAGACAGTTACCCGCCTTCTTTGAGATTCGAACGGCTAACTCAATAGCTTCACCAATCCAGGGATTGGGATGGTCAATCCAGGTATTCCTGGCGTAAATCCGCTAAACAGTACTGCCAATAGACACATTAATTTGCGGCTTGAATAGAAACGTAAAGCGTCAAACCGTTTGAGACCAACCGTCAAACATATACCGTTCAGTGCATTCACTCCTGTAATACCTGAATTGCCGATCGGAATCAAGGGATAGGTATTGACTTAGAAGTGTGACGTCCGAGGAAGGTGATAACGTTCACTAACGGTTTGACGCTCGATCTTCTTATTCATACATGAAGTTGTGGTGCCGCCATTAGAACGTTGTGTAATATGTTTCACCGAACACGGTGTTATACGCTCGATACAGCGGGTTAACAACTCTGAAGGCTAGGCCTTCGGGAAAGAGTTTGACTCTATGCAAATTCGTTACGTACTTCCGCGGTTTGACTCTCTACTTTAATATTCATAGCGTGAAATAAGGTGACTATTGCCATAACTTTTGAGCGTATTCACTTCTGGAATACACGGTGTCACTCTCGGAATCACATGATAGATGAAGCCGCTGACTTACCCGTTCGACTCTCATGAACTGGAAGAGTTTGTCTCGCGCCCTTCTAATTCATACATAAATTTATGGTGCCCGTCTCTAAAATATGTACTAATTTGTTTCTAAGGATACGAAGTTATAACCCCGATACAGCTTTTTGTGGTCTCGGAAGGTCAGGCCTTGAGTATAATGTTTGAAGCGTAAATACGTAACTTTCTACAACGGTTTGACTACGTACGTTAATATTTATATCCTGAACTAGGGCGTCAATTGTCAATACTGTTCTGTGGGTTTAATCCCGGTTTACCTGGTTTTGCTCTTCGTATCACAGGATTGGTGAAGCTATTGACTTAGCCGTTCGACACACAAACAAGGCGGTAACATTCTGGAATGCCTTGACACTAGATCTTGTAATGCATACATGAAATTATGGTGCCCGATACTAAATTGTATACTAATTTGTATCTCTGATCACGAATTTGTATAGTCGACACAGCGGATTAGATACACGGTGGGTAAGTTCATTCATAAGAAGTTTGACTTTATACCATCTGGTAGAGTTCTCAAAGGGTTTCACGACCTACATTAACATTCAGAACGCGAAATAGAGTGTCCATTACCAACAGTATACAGAGAATTTACTCCTGGAATACCTAGCATGACCCTCGGAATCGCAGCATATGTGAAGTTATTGACGCAATGGTTCGAAACTCAAAGAGGGTTGTAACGTTCCCGTTTCGTTTGACCATCGATATTCTAATTCATACATGAATTTGAGGTGCAGTTACTAAAATGTACACAAATTTGTTTCTCTGAACACGAAGTTATACTCTTGCTACGGCGGGACAAGTTCTCTGGCGGTAATGTCTTCGGTAAAGGGAATAATTTTATACGATACGGTTATGTCCTTCAAGGGATTCACTCACTGCATTAATAATTGTGCCGTGAATTATTGTGTCCATTGCCAATACTCTTCAGCGGACCTCCTCCCGGATAATATGATTTGACTCTCAGAATCACAGGAAAGGGAAAGGTCATTGACCTAGCTGTTCGACACTGACAGATGGTGGTAACTTCCGCGAACGGTTTGACACTCGATCCTCTAATTCATACATGAAGTTAAGGTGACTGACACTGAAATTAAGACCAATTTCTTCCACTCAACACCATGTTATGCTCTCGAAAGGGCGAGTTTGCTTCTCCGCAGGTAAAGCCATCAATAATGTGTTTGACTGTATACGAAATGGCAATGCTCTGAAATGGCTTGACGGCCTGCTTTAATATTTAAACCGTGAAGTGAGGTGTCTATTGCCAACACTGTACAGCGCATTTTCTCTCGAAATATCAGGTATAACTTACGGAATCACAAGATTGGTGAAGCTGTTGACTCAGCCGTTCGTCACTCACAGACGGTGGTATCGTTCTAGAAAGATTTCGCGACCGATCTTCTGATTCAAACATGAAGTTACGGTATTTGTCACTGAAATCAAGACTAATTCCATTTCATGCACACGAAGTTACACTTTCTATGAAGCGGGTGAGTTTCGCGGAAGGTGTGGTCATCGTCAAAAGGTTTGACATTATAACAATTGGAAATGTTCTACAACTGCTTGACGGCCTGCTTTAATATTCAAACGATAAATTGAGGTATCTATTGCCAATGCTCCTCTGCGTTCTTACTCCCGGTTTTCCGGGCTGACTCTCCGAACCACAGTGAAGGTGAAGCTATTGGCTTAGCTGTTCGTCTCTCACACAAGGTGGTAATGTTCTTGAACGCATTGATTATCGATGTTGACATTTGTACACGAGCATGTGGTGTCCTTCCCCTAAAATGCCTACCAACCTGATTCTGTTTACATTAAGCCGGACTCTCGCTACATCAGGATTGGATATCGGAAGGTAAGGTATTGAAAAAAGGAATGACTCTATACGGATTGGTAATGTTCTCCGACGGTTTGTCTCCTTACATTAATATTAATACCGCTAATTAAGGTGTAAATTGCCAATAACCATCAGCGGATTTTCTCAGATATTACCTGATTTGACTCGGAGTCGCAAGATACGTGAAGCTATTCACCTAGCCGCTCGACTCTCAAAGAAGCTATTGTGATAGCTGTTCGAGTCGCAAGGAAGGTAGTCTCGTTCTCCTAAGCTTTGACACTGAATCATCGAACTCACGCATGATATTACGGTACCAGTCACTAAAATCTGTACTAACTTGCTTCTATGAACACGAAGTTGTACTCTCGATACAGCGGGTTAGATTCACGAAATGTAAGGTCATCGGCAAAATGCTTGGCACTATACGAATAGGTAAAGCTGTACAATGGTTTGATGCGTTGCTTTAATATTCATACCACGATATAAGCTCTCTATTGCCAATACTGGTCAGCGGAATAGTCCGGAATAACTAGTATGACTCACATAATCACAGGATAGGTGAGCAATTGACTTAGCTGTTCGTCTCTCACAGAAGGTTGTAACGTTCTAGAGCGGATT
>NW_027471456.1:0-25063 GCF_051020765.1 Lasioglossum baleicum
TCACATTTTTTTAATATTATTTGACAATAAACGTACTATTTGTGTAATATTCTTACTTTTAAATATTTCGTTTAAGAGTTTGATAATATAGAATTTTGCAAAAAGTCCGACGATATGCGTGTATTATTAAAAATAAAGTATAAATATCTATCTTTATAAAAAGTTGTAAAGATGTATTTTTATAAAAGATTTAGTAATAAATGCTCGTGATATAATTACGTTAACCATATTTAATGTTTATGTGATTTTTAATGGGACATTATACTTGCAAAAGATATTGCAAAAGCTTTTAAAAGTATGAATTGAAATTTTTTGGAGAAAGTTATGTAAATTTGAGGACCGCTCAACAACCTTTCAGTTAATTCATAAAGTTTATATCTCATCATTTTTTATTAGGCTATAAAGTATCGCATTTTAATGGAAAGCAGAAATTAATAAATTGAATCAATTAATCAGTATTACATTAAAATTCATGTTTAATATATTAAATCGAAAAATGAGAATTGATAGAATTACGAATATAATTTGTCGAAATCTCAATAATTCAACTAATAAATGATTATTATGAAGCAAAATTTTATTTCATTATTTTTTTGAATATCTCACCAATCGTAATACAAAAAAATTTATCTTCTCGAGATATAATAAGTAATGCATAAATAATACTTTATTTTCTAGAAATATGGACAATTGTACATTTCATTCTTTCATTGCACTCATTATCAACTCGAATTATCAGGCTCAGAGAAATTATGACGATTACGCGATACAGTATAATCGCACAAACATACTTTGAATTCATTCTACTGGGTTTTAATTCCAAGTGGAAATTAATAATAATTTATATGCCATATGAAAGAAATAATTTAACATCTTATGATATGTAAGATTCCAAATATCTCGTCTGTTGAAAATTGAAGAGTGTATTTACTTTGAAATTCTATTTTTTTAATTTTTTTCAAATTATACGTCTATATTATCGTTCTTTCACTAGAAATATTCTTGGAATTGATGAGATATGGTTACCATAGAATGGAGGCATATTTCATTTTTATGGTCCCCTATATGGCCGAAATGACGACCCCTTATGGTTCCTTTCAATTTGGGGAAGCGGAAGAAGTCATAGGGAGTTAAATCTGACAAATTTAGTACTCAGATTAGTGGCTTATTTGATATCGTCATCAAACTGTTTTAGATCCAAGTGACATTTTATTATTTGTATACTAAATCGATTAAATTACTTTTTTATAAAATATGGAGCATAGAATATAAAATACATACATATGTAGGAAGTAAAATATTTAGATCAATATTCGATATGTGAAATAATATTGCGTGCAGAAGAACGCAGAATATATAGAATATTATGAATATAAAATATAAAGTACAAGAATATATAGAATATATAAACTGTGTGAAATATAATATAATATAAATTATATAATATAAAGAAAACATATATAGGATATATAAAATAAGTAACTCAAAGAGTTAGAACTGTATGTAATATAAAATTCTCGATATTTAAGTAATAAAATATAGAATATTTGGAAAATAAAATATGTAAAATATAGGATATTTGAAAAATAAAATGAAATATGCAAAGTGCAGAACATTTGGAAAATAGAATATATAGAATATAAAATATCTGGAAAATAAAATGGTATATACAGAGTAAAGGATATTTGTAAAATAAAATATAATAGAATATTTGGAAAATTAAATGTAGGATATACATATAAAATATAAAATATAAATTGTATAAAATAAATATTAACTATACGTATAGGATAAAGTACAGAATATTTGTAAAATAAAATATGATAGAATATTTGGAAAATTGAATGTAGGATATACGTATAAAATATAAAATATAAATTGTATAAAATAAATATTAATTATATACGTAGAATAAAATACAGAACATAGATAAAAAATTCTAAATGGAGTTATTTACTGGGTAAATCTAAGTATTTCATCGTTAAGGAGTAATTTACAACGCGTACTGACCTTCTGGCTACCATTTCTAAAATGGAGGAGGTGGTTGCTGCCGCTCCTACGTCGGCAATTAATCGTTGTGCAATTATGAATCAAACGATGATTAACTACGATTCTAAATACATTCTTAGTTCTCGTTTCATTCGTTAGTCGTGGAATTTTTCTCATTTTCACCGTGATAATTCCTCGAAAGAACTTGATTAAACGTTCACCAATTTCGAATTCTATTTCCATGATATGGAAAATACAAAATTTTACAATAAAAAAATTCTATTCCACATTTTGTACATAACAAATCCATTTTGAATAATTCTTTTTACACTTAATTGGAATGTAATTATTTATTAAGCTTGAATAATATCTGAAGAAGTTATTCAACGAAAGAGAATGAATTGTGAAACACTAGAACTTAATTACAAATTGATAAATTTACAATATTTTATCGGTGTCTCAAAATTTTTTAAAATTTATGCAAGAATCATATTTTTATATATCAAAATATTACACCAACAAATAAGTGCAAACAAAATTTTGAAACTGATTGAAAATTATTTCTATTTATCAGCTATAGTTTGCAATCTATGTATTTTATATCTAATAAATATTAAACTTATTAAAAATTAATTAGTTCATTTCCTATGTCTCGCAGCTTTCTTATTTTCAAATTAATAAACCTTTCAAATTTATTAAAAATTATTTTCTTTATCTGCTACAGCGTTCAACTTGTTTATCTGAAAGTTAATAATCTTTTGAAATTTATTAAATATTAATTTGTTCATTTGCCATACCAGTTTATCTAAAACTTAACGAATGTTTCAAATTTATGGAAAATTAACTTTATTTATCTATTATAGCGTGTAACCAATTTATCTGAAAGTGAAAGAAAGTTTTGAAACTTAAAATTAATTGTATTTATTTGCCATAACGTGTAACCTACTTATCGGAAAATTAATGTTTTATGCCACCGTTCCTCTTACACGTCACGCATAAGAATCAGAAACTTTTTCTTTCTTGTTCCGTTGTCGGTATGAAAGTCACTCTATAGGCTCATCAATTATTTCCCTCTGTAGAAATCTTGAGCAAAGGGTGAAAGATTTATGCGCGATTGAAAAGGAAGGTTTGGTTAGGTTCACGATAGCACATGGCGAGCAACTTTAATATTCTACCCACCGTGTAATTTTGATTTCGTGCCTTCGTAATTTTTCCCTCGGGAAAGAAAACAATATTTAACTTGGTTGGTCCGCGTAGTAGGGATTAGCTGTTTCTTCTTTTTAATTTATCAAGCTTTCCAAGTGAACGATACTTTAACGTGGCTAATTATAGCGTTGTGTTCGTTGTAAGTACTAGGTATATTTCGTTACATTGTTAATGATTCCGATGATAACCCACTTTAGTAAATATACGATCTTTTAATATCTTACCATTTTTAATTAATATCTTAATAATATCTTTGGGTGGAACGATTGTAAAGAATTTGGTTTAATCACATCATTTTGTTTGTTCATTTTTCTTCGATTATTCCGTCTATCTTATTCGTTTATTTTCATTATTTTAATTCAATATTTAATACGTAATTTTGTATCTTAACACTACGAGGAAGACGAATAACTATAAACAATTGTCTTCCTACTTAATAGTATAATAAAAGTAAGCATAAATTTTCTCGAAACTATTTTATATGTTCTCAGAAATTGTTAAAATAAAATATCTGAAACGAGTCATTTTTGGTAGTTCTAGTATTAATTTGGAAACTAGAATGTAACAAAATATTATATTATAATATCTATAAGTTGTCGAATGTATAATAGTTTCGCATTCATCCCCAAAACTCTTCTTTCGATTCGTAAATACCAGGTAAAGATCTACGAGTCACAGAAGTTACACAGATGTAGAATAAATCCAAGCAACTAAACACGACAAACCTATTTAAAAGATTTTCAATTTCCACGAAAATCGTACCGAGAAATTAATACGAATCGTAAAACAAGAGACGAAATATCGGAAGAGCATCAATTTCGAAAATTCCCAACGTAACGGACACTCACTGATACAGAAACTGATCGATCGCTTCATCCCCGGAAGCGACTGGAATCAATGGAATGGAAAGTCCACATTCTCTATCAATCTAATCAGCGAATCAATATTTCAGCAAGCAAATTAGCATTACTCTGCGAAAGATCACGAGAGCTTTTCCGGTCGGTGTGGTTTAATCCTTTGCACTCGAGAGACTATTGTCAGTCGCCATAAAATTTTGAAGACCCATATTAACACTAGGTTTACGGACGTTTTTGAACACCTATCTTTATGGAGACCCGTCAGATTTACGGGTAAAGAAAGCTACGTATTTTCATAAAAAATAAGACCATGAGTTTAGTTTAAAAACAATTACGATATTAACTAACTTAATATAAATTGATTAAATCTATTAATATTGTATAATTGGAGCAACTCACTCGTCAAATTGACTGGTCCCATAAATATAGTGTTAATTAATATATCAAATTTAAGATAATATAACGCGTATGCGAGGTATCGAAATGAAATAATTTTACGTGTTAATTATTATACGATCCTTTACTTACCACTCCACTTACCATTTAAGATAATATAACGATATGCGAGATATCAAAATGAAATAATTTTACGTGTTAATTATTACACGATCCTTTACTTACCACTCCACTTATCATTTAAGATAATATAACGATATGCGAGATATCAAAATGAAATAATTTTACGTGTTAATTATTATATTATCCTTTACTTACCACTCCACTTATCATTTAAGATAATATAACGATATGCGAGATATCAAAATGAAATAATTTTACGTGTTAATTATTACACGATCCTTTACTTACCACTCCACTTACCATTTAAGATAATATAACGATATGCGAGATACCGAAATGAAATAATTTTACGTGTTAATTATTAAACGATCCTTAACTTACCACTCGAATAAACACCGTTTTCAGTTTTATAGCAGAAAATCTGTAAATTTCTACTCTTCTGTGGCCAAAAATTCATCGAATGTAAAGGGTTAACAAGCGATCGACGTATCTCGATCGAATTCTGCTGCATTTCGCAATCGCGACCGGCTCACGACCACCTGGAGAATTGTTTGGCTTCAGCTGGCTCTGGAATTGAAACTTCTTCGACGCTGTGTATTACGTGATTGCCGGCCGACTGAATAATGGCCGACTTCCGGCCGGGCCACGAACACGCGACGCTTTAAATGTTGTTATTAGCCCCCTTATTTGCTCAAGGAATGTCATCGGCTTCTTTCAACGGCCGCGGCAACCCTCAGGATACGCGTTCGGCCACGTTCTGCCCTGTTTCCTCCTGGTGCACACGGGTTTTCAACGCTCACACAAGGAAATTACACGTTTCGGGGCGCGGGAACGCGATGTCACGGATGTCGAATGGAACGGACGTTGTCACGGGAAGATCGGCCGCGTTGCAATGGCGGCTCCGTGCTCCCAGCGACCTGCAAACTGCTTGCAATCGGCCATACTCAGGGGTTCGAGGTGTTCTTTGGGGTGGAATGTAGGTCTAGAGGGACTGCAGCTTCCTTGCACAGCTGTTTATGAAAAATCATTTCAAATGATTGTATTGTAATTAAAATATTTTAATATTTTAAATTACAGATTGGTTTCAATTGATATGGAATAGTATTTACATCAAACGAGAAGTGAAAACGTGATAAACGTTGTTACGTAGCTTGGGATGGAATGTAGATTCAAAGGAACAGTTTGGTTTGTTGCACAACTGAGTAATATTTGCAGAAAAACAATTTCTAATGTTAATATTTTAAGTTGCAGTTTCTCTGCAATTGAAAAAGAATAGCATTTCGAATGGGAAGTGAAAATGTTTCGAGTAGGTTTAAAGAAACAGTCGGTTTGTTGCACAACTGAGTAATATTTGCAGAAAAACAATTTCTAATGTTAATATTTTAAGTTGCAGTTTCTCTGCAATTGAAAAAGAATAGCATTTCGAATGGGAAGTGAAAATGTTTCGAGTAGGTTTAAAGAAACAGTCGGTTTGTTGCACAACTGAGTAATATTTGCAGAGAAACAATTTCTAATGTTAATATTTTAAATAGCAGATTCTTCGAAATTAAAATAGAATTAAATTCAGATATGAAAATATTTTGATAATACTCGTCTGAAATAAATATTTTATTTCGATAATTCGAAGCTCAAGGATGAAGTAAATATTTTATTTTCGAAATTTTCTTCGAATTTCAACCAAGTGTTATATTTTGAACAGTACTTAGCCTGAAAATCAATTTTGGAAAAGATTGGCATAATGTGAAACGTGATACAATGAGAATTCAGAATATTTGCAATCGAAATGAATTCCTTTTTTAAATACACCATGTAACTTTTGGAAGAAATAATTTTAGTTATTTGTACAAATAAATCGCGATTTTAAATACTGTCTTAAACAATTTTTACAATAAATAAAATATTTTATTTTGAAAAGTATATTTTTCGAAGAAATAAAATATTTTATGACTTATGGAAGTATAATGCAATATTAAAAATGAAAAATAACGATAATTATTTCCTCGCTATGAGCATATTTATGAAGCTTTTAATAGCTATTGTTACTCATGAAAATGTATAGCATTTTAGTTCGAGCAGTAGATATTGCAATTATAATTTAACTTATTTTTCAGAAGTAGTTTCACGCGAAATGGATGTCAAACGACACGATGTTAAGCACTTTTATAATTACAAAAAGTTTCTAAATTAGTGGAGTAATTAGTACACGTATAATTAGAAATATCACACTGATGAAATACGTGAATCAACTTCACACAAGATAATACATTGAATTCGTCACTGTGCTTAGATTCCAAGGACGATTCGTAGCAAATTAGATACAAAGTCTTCATTTGCCTATTCTTACTCATCTTCGTCATTTGCAGAGCTGTCATTATTTCCTTGTATTTTTCTGACATCAATCTTAATGACAGGTGTAACTATATATTTCTTCTATTATCTATCTTAATGATAGGGGTAACTACATTTTCTTATTATTATTCGTCATTTATTGTCGTATCGTATATACAAATTACTTTACGAAGTCAACATGAACATTTGTTTTTCATTTTCAAGAATGAATTGGTTTTCTTTAAAGAAATTATTTTTCTACATTGGTATTTATCTGAATATTAATTCTAAATTATATGTTTTTTTATTATATATTTTTCGTCAGTGCAAACAAATTTTCACGTAAAAATTTGTTTTAGTGTCGATTTAGTTTAGTTTGAACGATAAAATGTATTTTAATAATAAACAAATATCAAAATTATATAGATTATCATTTTATTTTTACATTTTTATTTATTATTTATCTTATTTGGATTGTTCATTATCTGTCATTACTTTTCACTTCGTCGATGAGTAACAAATATTTTCGAGTTTTGTTTGCAAGTAGTAAAACAGGGATACATTTAATTAAAGTTCATAACTATGAATAGATATTTGTTAATCAATATTTTTTAACTTATACAAATTTATTGTTATATAATATTATTTATTTAAGTTGCACAGTCATGTCATTTTATGTACTCATGTTACATTGTACTGTTGAATCATTGTATTGATCCCTTTTAATTTATTCATTATAGTTAGATATCTAGCTTTCCAATGAAAATAAAAGACTTTAATGATTGGTCAGTTCTTTTCTCATAAAATCAAATAGAGTTAAAGTTGTTACAATTAAACTGTTGAATTTTTCATATAATTATATAAAGTATTATTTAATATTATTAATAGAGCAAAATTATAAATAAAGGAAGATAAAACATTTCATCCAAATTATGTCTTCTTTAATTCTATCAAATCTTCTGTGTTTTATATTCTTTTTTAACCTAAATCCATTATGTCATGGCTGTATTAGTTAAAATTTCGTTGTTCGAACTTTCAGAAATAATGATAAATATAAGAACATTGTAGATGTAAATATTTTAACCGTTTATTCCTCTCATGCTCTAGTATAGCTGAAAATATGTGCGAACTTATGGCTCGATATGGCTTAAGATGTATTCAAAATGGCGGATGTAGAATCTCCTTTAATATGAAGTAATATAATATTTTAAGAAAAGTATTAATATGTTTATGCAGAAACTTTGAAAAGAAATTGACATATTGCTATTAAAAGTCGATTCTGCTGAAGTTGTTAGGATTATAATCGAGATAAAGAGAATATAATTAACACATGTATATTGAAAAATTTTTAATTTCAATGTTTCTCGGGTAACCATCACTTTCTGACTAGTGTTAGTTTCATTTATAAAATCAGTTAACAGTAATTCAATATTGTTTAACAGTGTAATACTAATAAATAAGTCTAATATTTCATATATACAAATTTTAAAAATTTTGTTAAAGTTTACGTTATAAACCTTATTGTCGCAATAAAATTACATAATTGCAATAAATTTTGGTAAATCATGCGCCAAAAGATTCTCTATTGGCCATAAATAATACTAAACTTTTAATAAATTCTGATTTTACATTAAAAATACATTTACTTAAAAAATTCACAAAATATTTGTATTGATTTTACACAGGAATTATTTCTCAAATAACTTTGAAAAGTAATTTGAAAAATGTGAAATATCCTATTTCTGATTTCAATAATAAATATACGATATAATAAACCAAAATTCATTAGAAGCTACAGTAATATATAAAATTAGTATAATATTTTATAGTACGTATATAGTAACGTATAGTATAATATATTAAGACTTTTAGTGCAAGATACATCATGATTTATCTATGTTAGTTCAAAACCAGATAATTTCTCAAATAAATTTGCAGAGTAATAGATTTGCAGAAAGTAATGAAATTTGGAAATTTTTCAAAACGTTCAGTTCTGTTTACAGCTGTGAAACTATAAATGATGCCTCTCAGAAGCAGTAAGCGAACAAAATGGCGTTCATTGACTTTCGTACCGACATAATGCAGTCTGTTAATTAATGACAAATCTGCAAATACAATTGTCCGTGTAATAAATGTTGCTCAAGTTTTAACAATTCGATTTTTCATACCGCTATTGCTCGTTCACAATACACTTTTGTTTTTCATTCTGCCCCATAGGAAGTAATCTACCGACGTCAGAGCCAGAGATCGTGATGGCTAGATGAATTGTTCAACGCTGTCCTTAATTAACAGATTGCACAGCTGCATGTAAGTCAACGAGCTTCATTTCGATCGCCTACTGTGACTAAGGTGAGTATGAAAACTATGAATAATGTTTTCACGGATATCTCATTTTCTATTGTCTCCTTCTTTTTGCCAAAACTTAACTGGCCTGTCAAACTTTCCTATTTATAGATGCAAGTTTTCCATTTTAAATATCCGGCATGTTCTTAATATCTCTACGTTCAATTTTTAGTTAGGAATTTTTATTTTTAATATTCAAACTGGTTGAGTGTACACTTGAAATGAACAATGTACTTCATCGTTTTAAGAATTAAATTATTTTAAGTTATATTAAAGCTGCACTAAATATATATGATATAATTATTATATTAATATTTATTTATTATATTTATATAATAATTATATTATAATATAATTTGTATATTTATTCCAGGTTTGCAATCTTTAAATAGAAAAGATAGCGAATAAATTAATTTTTGAGTTGTAATGGTCATATAGTATTTAAAAATTGTAAACAATATTTTTTTTTACATATTTTTTTCTCTTTTGTTGATTCAGTTATCAAATTTCTATAGACAATTTATTTTCATAATATGTGATTATTACTAATTAAAAATCTTGGAAAACGATGATGAAAACGTGATTTAAAATTAATTTCCATAACGTAATTGTGTCACTGTTGAAAATATTATAGTGTTTTCTCAGAGAAATCTAATTGTATTACCATAAAATACAAATGTATTTTAAATATTCATTTTCCTTTTTTGATTCGGTTTAGAAATCAAAAGAAACCTGTAAAGTTAAATGCTCCTTATTTTGTTTGTTAGATGCAATTTAAATTACTCAAAGTTTATTATATATTATATGTACTCTGTGCAACAGAAAATTTATAAATAAGATGTTATTAATACGCAATTATATTTAACTAATTGTAAGATAAAATGTCAATAACCTTGTCAAAGTTTGTAAGTGTAATTCTTTTCTATTCTAATTTTAATTATAAAAATCTGAGAAAATTTTGAGGTAGTTATTAAAGTCGAAGAAAATGAACATAGAAATGTTCGCTTGGATTTAAACGACCCATTATGCAAATGGAGGGTTTTTCCACTATCACTATTGACCACACAACATCAATTTATACCATTAAATTAAGATTTATTATATAATTATAGCATATTATTTGTTATTTACTATGTGATGTCATTATATTATAATTTACATACAAAGAATATATTTTTCATTGTGAAATATCCATTTCCGATTTTAGTAGGTATAATTAGACATTACGTTAATATTAGCGAAACATACACTCACACACGAAGATATTCGAACGCTCGAATTTGTCGTGTTTAGAAACTGAAATGTTTACAACTTTATGGTACACGTGGCAAGAAGATATTCCTAAAGTTACTTCAGTAGAATCAGAAAATATTTCAACGATATATGCGCTGATTACAGTACATTTATTATAGTTACAAGTCGTGGTGGCGCTAGTGAGTTCTATGCACAGTTGTCTTAAGACTGTCACAAGCAACGAAAGATGAATTGACATTATATGGAAACATTTTCTTTAGTAGTTAATTAATATTGTACGTTGTTTATACTTTCGTAATTCGTGGTATTTACACATTTGCAATAAACATATTCCAAATATTATATATATCATCGAATTACATTCTAATTCCAGTAATATAACTTCCTCCTCGTCGTGTACCTAAATATCGTTTCAAATATTCAACCCGGACATATCATTTTTCAAAAACGACATACACAAACGTTCATAGTACACTTTTATTTAAATATACGTCGAATCGATGTCACGTCGTCTCTAATAACACGTCAGTGAACGATTAAGAAACTGAAAAATCGATCACACCGTCCAAAACAGCTTCGATTAAGCTGAGAAAAAGACGAAAAGAAACCGATGAAAAACAATTGAAAAACGACATATACAAACGTTCATAGTACACTTTTACTTAAATATACGTCGAATCGACGTCACGTCGTCTCTAATAACACGTCAGTGAACGATTAAGAAACTGAAAAGTCGATCACGCAGTCCACAACAACTTCGATTAACCAGAGAAAAAGACGAAAAGAAACCGATGAAAAACAATTGAAAAACGACATATACAAACGTTCATAGTACACTTTTATTTAAATATACGTCGAATCGACGTCACGTCGTCTCTAATAACACGTCAGTGAACGATTAAGAAACTGAAGAGTCGATCACGCAGTCCACAACTTCGATTAACCAGAGAAAAAGACGAAAAGCTACCGATGAAAAACAATCGAATACAAATGAAAGAAAGAACACGGGACTTAGTCGAACATTGCGGCAAAAATCTCGTTAAAATCCCCGAGATTATCACCGACGTGGCACCTTTGATCGTGTCTAACAGCGAACGGTTTACACACTGCGAAACGGTGAAGAGTGGAACGAGATAAAACGTCGAAAGGGTTAATAATCGCGACTGGAGGTAAGAACGGGGTGGGTCGTTGGATGGCAAAAAGCGAAAGGGTGGCGGGTGTGGGGACGAAAATTCAACGAAAGCACGGCCGGGTAATTAGATCAGGCCGAGAATAATTAATAACTCCGGGGCCCCGTTTTTTCTTTGTTCCCGAGAGGAGGGCTGATTTATGATATCGGCCACGGCACTTATCGAAACTTTAAGGATAATAAAAGGCCGGAAGGAGCCGGGAAGGATTAAGGAAAGTGATGGACGATGACCGATCAGCGCCGTCACAATAATGATTCGCGTAAATAATAAGACTCGTTATGGCCGTCCCTCTCCCCCTCTCGGACCTGAACCTTTTCACCCTCCATGCCTTTATCTCTGTCTCTCTTTGTTTTTCATCCTTAATAGCGAGCAGACTGCGCGGCCACGTCTTCGAGGGCCAAATTAGGCTAGCTGGGTACCAGCCTGCTCACCGAATGTCATTTCTTCGTTTCGGTTGATCCAACACTTATTCCATATTGCTGTTCTAAATATACTCTTTCAGTTATGGTGTTTTCTATCAGAATGTCGAAATGATCGCAGTTGGAGAGTATAGCATGAAAGTGGAATGAGAGATAGCAAAGTGAGGAAAAGAGCAGTTGACAACGACAGGACACAAATGGACCGTTTATTTTGAAAATGGTGCAAACCCATTTTCTTTGGTTCCGAGAAAATTGAATGTTAGCAGATCTGACGATTAAAAAATATTGGTTAATTATGCGAAGTCTGGGAAAGTTTGTATTAATTTATCAATATGTAATTTGATTATATAAATTTCTTTTTGACGAATTTAACTAAAATAATATACAATTTTCAGAATACAAATGGACTTACACCACTTTTTTAATTAGTCAATTGTAAATATCGTTTAATTTCAATTTTGAAGTAACAAATATCACTTAAAATATATCTCATATTAATCCAATTTTGTTTGTAAATAATAACAAGAAATAAAATAGGATTAGCATTTTTTATTTTGAACGTTAATCATATTTATATATTGTTAAATTTAACGCAAGATATTGGTATTATTAATTATTTATGTTCTTCAGGTGGCAGTATTTTGAAATATTAATTAATCAATAGCTGCTGTATATCCTTATATTTTTCGTATGTAATAGGCTTGGCATCGTGATACAAAGGCGTTATGGCGATTTTTTCAAATTTTGATTAAAAATTTAATTAAATAGTATATGGTGCAGTTTTGCAAAATCTCATCCAACATATTTGCAATCAATTTACTTTTTCTCCATTAGTGTTTCTTCTTATTTGTTTTTTAATTACATTTTGTAGATTTCTTGTTGAAACGAAATTCTCTCGTTTCATTTCGTGTGAAATAAATTTATTATGTTGTCTACATTAGTTTATAACGTCAGTGGCCATTCATCTTCAGTTTAATATATTCAATATCCTGATTAATGTCATAATCAACAAAACTCTATTAATAGTTTTCATTAAGTTTTTTAATATGTAATAGTTTGTAGTTTATAAAAATCTTCAGTCTAATATATTCAATATTTCGATTAATGTTTAAAAGCTGGATTTTAGTAAATTCAAATTAACTTTACTTGAATTGTAAAAATTACAGATCTGAACAAATTATTTTTGATAATTCTAGCGTTAACGTGATATATTTGTATTTTGATTCAATATATGAAGGTTGTAGATATAATTTATAATATAAATATTTATATTATTTCTATAAAAAATATATAAATTCGTATAATTGAGATAATTATATGGAAAATTATATTGTTGTTAATATTTTGTTAATTTTCGAATTTCTTTCGTACGATAATATTTTTGCAAATCTAATTACCGTGTTATGCAGTACATTATCGTGTTTTTATAATTTCATCACACCACTTTAATTATTGTTATTTATGTATGCTATATTCAGTTAGACATTAGAGGTCGGTAGTACCAGTGTTAAAGTGGTTTGATGGAAATAAATGGGTGTGTATAATTATGTTTCTATCTCAATAAAAGTCAGCATTAATTTTGCCATAAGCAGCTGCAGGTTTTTGTAACAGCAAAAACCAGTTACAGTCATTTCGACTTACGTAAGTCTGGAGAATGATTAAACAGGGTGTCTGCGTGATTAGCCAACAGTTTTGTTATTTTTTATAATCAACTTAACAATGGATGTCAGCTTTTTATTGTTATCATAGCTTTCAAGAAATAAAATTAGAATTATGGTATTTTTATCCAACTTTTAATTTACTTTTATCTTTTTTAATTATCATACTATAATCGCTATAAATGTTATTTCTAAAATTCGCTCAAATTTTTCTTATTATTAATTACTTTTTACTTTACTATACTTTGTTGTATTTTTTAATTAATTTATTATACCTATTTTAAAAATTATTATTGGGTTCTTTTTTATATTTTGCACCGAGGAAGCGAAAAATATGTTTCTTTTCAAAACAGTTAGTTATTTATTTATTTTTTAAGAATTTGACACTTTTTTCTTAAGATTATGTATCGACTATATGTTATTATTCTTTATTCTTATTTTTTCAGAGTAATTATCGATAGTATTATTCTTACAGCTTGTTCTGATTGAGCAATGGCCTTGTCTTCTATCCTAAGAGAAATATTTAATATTTAATATCGATTTGCTGTAATATGTTTATCTTTAGATTGTATCTTTTACCTGACCTAAATTACAAAAAGATAAATTTAATCTTAACTTAATTTATTTTTAATAAATTTGCTCTTGATTTGAACTTTGATTTTGTAAAAATTTAAGACATATTAAGTGTGGAATAAACTAACAAGTACACAAACTTTCTTATTAAATCTCTTATTTCAAATATTTTTTAGCGTAATTTAGCAGTAATCGTAGTTATTTAATTACGTTACGAAATATTTCAAATAACGATAAAATTATGCAATTCATTAAAATTCAACGAACAAATTACACTGAAAATATAGAGACGATAATCGAGAAATAAAAAGTTATACTTGAAAGAATTTTTAATGATTTATTCCTTCTATTACACTTTATTTATAAAAATTGGAAAACGCATAGTATAAAAATAATGAATAATGCTGTTATAGGAATAATCTGAATTCTTATGTGATAAACAAAGTGAAAAAAGAGAAGAAAAGGACAACAAACATTATAATATCTAAAACAAAGTATTATTTATTTTTTCTATTGCATGCACTTGACCTATAACTGTTGGAATGTTGATACTACAAAAAGAAATAAATAAATAAAATTTTTAACTAACATTTGATTTTCATTTTTATAAAAATTCTTATAAAAGGATATTATTGTTTTAATGTATTCCTTCTTGTTCAAAAACATCGAAATATTAAATGGTATTATAGAAACAAGAAATGAAGGAAAAAAATAATAACTATTATTATATTATAATATAATATGTGGCAAATATATAATACAATAATTGCATACTGATTGGATGTACAATAAATATACTATAAAATTGCAAAATTAAAAAACAATTATGGCAATTTGGAAGCAATTTTCATTATTTACTTCTTCTATGTTATTTAATCTATAAAATACTAAACTATTGTTAATTTAAAACAGATAAAAAAGAATGTAATGAAATAAAGAAACAACAATAACGATGAGCTATTTTATCTACAAACATACAGTTTGTATGTTTCCAGGAAAGTGAAATGGATAGAAAGAAATGAAGCACTGATAAATAAAGAATAGCAGAAGACAAACGGAAGAAAGTGAAATTAGCAAACACTATAACATTCGAAACGATCCTGACAGTCTCGTTTTATCCATAAACATCGAAACACTGATCATCAGGAAGGAACTGTGTTCATCAGAAACGTGACACTGAATGTAGTATTATCGTGTATACATTATCTAAACGGTCGAAACCCTACTAAATCAGTAGTTCGTTAATATGTAACAAAATCGACTGGTTATTTGACAATAAATATCGTAAATAACGGTCATCCCGTGGCATTTTACGAGAAATGGTACCTTTGCGATTTACAGTAATCACGCTTTATGTTGCAATTTGAATCGGTCGATTTATCGCTTCAGGCATGGGACTTTAATTATGGCGTTATAAATTGTGTATTTATATCCCGTAATAAACAAGCCGTTTCACGAATGTATTTTAGTCCCGTGTTTATCAAGTCACGTGTTTTACGCTTTCGTATCCGCGTACTGTAATTTAGTTAAATGTCGCGGTATGTTTGAAGCTGCATACGCGAGTGTATAACGGTGAATATTTCTAATGGTTTACGTTTATTTGCCGACTGGATTCGCCTTCCTTTCGTCCCTTCCTTCCTCGCTTTTCTTCGTTGTAATCTGATTTTTCAACCAGAGGATACGAGAAGATTGAAATCAGGTGTATGTACAGGGTAGTATTATAGTAGCTTGATTTGTGGATATATAGTTATTTGTTTCTTTACTATGTTTATTTACTATGTGACAGATTTTTATTTTCTTGGAAGGTGGAGCACTTGAGATATATGTTAAGGTTTATAAATAAATATGTAATAAATAATCAAGCTAATGAGAGAATAAATTATAAAATATCAAAATCTGGCTACAATATGGTTTATCAATTAATAAATTAAATAATAATAGAAAATAATAATAAATTACCTCAATTAATAAATAATAAAAAAAATATTAATAATCTAGATTCAAGTATTAATAAAAAAAAAAGAATAATTTATAGAAACAAAAATTAAAATTATGAATATTACCATTATAAAGGTAGTAAATAAATATAATTTATTTTCTTCTTTAAAATTTCAAAATTGGTTTGGTTATATTTTCGTAGGAAATATGTAATACCGTAATATAGGAGAAGAAATAAATTCTATTGAATTTCAATGTAAAGTATAAAAAATTAAATATATCTCTCAAGTTTCGAAATGTTTCCAAATTTCTAAATTTCTTAATTTTTAAATGTTTAAGTCTCGAAATTTTCAAATTTTTCAGCTTTCAAATTTCCAAATTTTCTAATGTTCAATAATAAAAAACAGTATGAAAATATAATGTGAAATTAATTTTTCTGAACTTTAGGAAATAATATATAACAAGTAATGTAAAAGCATATTTCTTCAAATTTCTATAGAAAATATATATGTAAATAGTAAACTGTATAGTATCATGTAAATAAACAAATAAAATGTACAGTGCAGTAATATATGTCCTTAGATTTTAGTGGAATTTAATTTCCAATTAAAGCACAAACGAGTTTTCTATCCTATAAAAAAAATAAAATTTTATCAAACAGAAATTACAAATAAATATTCGTTTATTTTATTTTGAACGAAGGTTTGCTCTTTTAAACACTTCTAAATTAAAATATACAAGAATAAATATTTTAAATATTTTAAACTTCGTGTAAAAAATAAAACGTTGAAAATGAAACTTTTATAAAAATAGTTGAATAGTTGTTGAATAATTAGGTTTAATCTATAATACATATTTTCTATTGCACGTGATATTTTTGTTATCTTATGTTATTTTATTTTATTATTCTATTTTCTTATTACTCTAATGTAGATTTATTTTATTACGTTTCCTTATTTCATTGAATTGTTATAACATTTTATTCTTATAAGCGAATAAATAAAATTAATTTTTCGGAAAGTATTTATGTATCGATTATTTAATTTCAATATTCGTTATGGGAACGAAGCCAATTAATACCTTGGTCCTGTTTAATTATAACTTTTGTCACGGCGTCACTGGACGCAGAAAAAGTTGAAATTAATTTCTTTCCTGACACAAACCTGCGAATCAAATAATAAATCATTGATCAACGAGAAAGGGGAATCGTTTGTATCAATTTATCACTTCATCAGCTAACAGTAATAAATTGCAGGCTGCATCGCATAAATTAATGAGTATATTCTATTATTTAAATTTTTTGCATGGAGATATTGCAATAGTCGAACAATCAATTACACACATACAAATTTCAATTTTAGTATCTACATATATTTTGTCATTATTTTCAGAAATAGACAAATATAAATTGAATGTGATCTTAGAATTCATAAAATGGCAGATAACATTGCTTATTATATATTAAATTACACAAACATGTAATATTAATATAATATTTATTGGAATATCGTATCTGTTAATATTATAGTTATTAATATTTATTATAATGCATAATATTAATTTAATATTGTTTCTATTTCTTTTATTATACGTTTTACGTTTATAATTATATATTAAGTTAATATTCAATATTATATCTGAAATATCATTAATAAAAATATTATTACATATTACATAGTATAAAATTTATATATTAAATTAAATTATGTGAAAAATGTATTTTATACAGATTAGAATTATTATAATCTGTTGTTTATACCATACTGATTTCCAAATATTCTATATATAAATGAATATAAATACGAAAATTAATTTTATAGTTCATGCGTAATAAACGTATCATCACCGTCATTTGATTATAATAATATTTAATAGGTATGTTTGCATTAGTAATTTTCCTTATAGTGGAACAAATAGAGGCAATAAAGTATTAAAATTCAATTATACTTGCAATCCTGCTTATCGAAATTCGATTTTCTGCATAATTACCTTAAGGATCTTCTTCTCTGTGAGACCATCGAGTAATTTTGTGTTACGAAACTTTTTTCACCGTCGAATAAAGTGTTGTTCGATGGAATGTCGATTATTTTTCAGTAATTACCCATGCACAGAATATTTTCTCACGGTTTTCATCTCTTTCATTACAAGCAGACATTATGGTTTTAATTATTATTTGCTTTCGGTGATAGAATGCAGCGAGTAATCATGCTCCTTTATCTTTGTGTAAAAATTATAAATTATAAATAGAATACAATAATACAATCAAATATGTCAAAGCGATTTGTGAAGATGATTATTTAATAAATATTATTAATTCATTATTTCTAATACAATATTTATCACGTAATTTGTGACAAATTAACGACATGAGTTTAGCAGGGATACTAGAATTCTAAATACGAATAATAGTAATATTTGTTATAGTTTATGAAAGTTTCTTATTGCAGAAGTTTAAATTGATTGTAACATTTCACAAAAGATATGGAAACGTAAATAGAACGATCATTTTCGTACTACATTTTTCTGTTAGAGTGGTTCTGGCATTCATGCAACCTGCGTGCCGTATCAATGGCGGCATTTCTTTTACTCTACATTCACACATTTCTTCGTTTGTTTATTTTTCAGAATCTGCGTTAATTATAATAAAAAGTAGACGTACCTGCAACAGTTTTATTCGTTACAATTTTTCTAGTTGTGCCAAATAAAACACGCGGAGTAAGAATAATTTTTAATAACTAATACACGGGATTACAAAATTGCAGCTAATTCTCGAACCTCGCGGAATTATTTAATTTCGTAAAAAATAGCTTCATATTTACAATACGTTTCTTAATTTCATCAAAAATACTCGCTCACGATAAAACTGAATTTCGTACTCTACAAATGCAAGAAAATTCGACCATGTTGTAGACACTTTGAACTATCTAAATGGAAACCTGATTAGATAACGAAATTTAACAGCAAAATTTAAACGAACGAAGACAGACGGATCTTGCAGTCGATGCAACATTAAATCCAAAGAAGAAGAAAAAAGAATCGATTTTAAAGCGAAGAAATTATGTTTAAAATCTTTTACTCTTCCAAACACCGTAACGCTTTCACGTTCCGGACCCTATTTTTCGGACACCCAGTACATAACGTCATTCCTACCTAAATAAAAGTCAATATTAGCCTTCGCCGAAGAAACCACATATTTTCATTAACCGGAGAAATAAAAAGCCGAAAGAAACCATTCAGACCCGTTCGATAACTCTAGTGCTAATAATAGTACACTCCGGCACTATACTGAATTAGTCACAGAGGAATCTTCCAATTAAAAATCCGTGACAGCCGTCCACACCGGCCGTCGGGCCCCGTCGGGCCCGGGCGACAACTGCGCCACCTATGCAGCAGTCGCATGCAAACTTTGGCTTGCAATGGCGGCTAATCTGCGGCAAGAACGTGCGTTGGCCCCTAGAATCGGCAACCCTTGCCAAAACAATTCTCCAAATTCCATTTCTCGCCGGTTTAACCCCTCGCCCCTTAAGCTCCCTATTTATACCACCGTTTGTTCCACGCGGGATAAGAGGAGAAGAAGAAGAAGCAGGAGGAGGAGAGGAAAGGAAAAGGAAGAGAAGAGAGAAGGAGAGAGAAAAAAGGAGAAGGAACGTAACAAACTCCTTATTATATGGGAGTCGGCAGAAAGAGGAAGCCGGCGTAGAAACGTGGCGTCTTACCCACGGTTCAGGTCCGATCCCCGACCCGGCCCCTGAAATGCCAATAATTAATGCCGAAGGTAGGAAGCGAGGGGCCGCTTATTTCGCGGTTCCAGGTCGTTTCAGCCGCGCATTACGGAAATTAATGCACCGCGATATGCCATTCTGATGCAATTGCGCGTGCACTTTTCGCCAGGGAACCGCTCCACCTCCTCCTGCTACTCCTTCCTCTTCCTCCTCTTCTTCTTCTGTTGCACCGCTTGGTCGAGCAACTACCGCGAGACACATTGTTCCTCCTCGTGGCTCTCTGCTTCCTCCATGCTCCTTCAAGCCGGCTCTCAATGCCAGAACTGGCGCGTGTATGGATGGCTGGCTCTGTCTGTCTGCACACCGCCATATTCTTCCTAAGTATTAGGTCGGGGAAAAAGAAATCCATTATTTTTCCGCCAACTTTAAGACTTCATTTAACGTGTAAACGGTGACGTAGTAAGTAAATAGAGGTTCTTGGAAATCTCGCGTGATGGAGGAACCTCAGGACCAGAGTCAAAATGATCGGTAAATAGAAAAGAAGTAGAAGATTTAAAAATAGAATAACAGGAGACATTGAGAACAGACATTGACAATCTCGAATACGAATGATTAGGATGGTGATGTTGAACGTTGAGTTTTAAATAAAAGTTTAAAAACGGTGACTCAGATCATAGTAGGTTTAGTGTTAAAATAAGCAGAGGTTCTTGGAAATCTCGCGTGATGGAGGAACTACAGGACCAGAGTCAAAATGACCGGTAAATAGAAAAAAGTAGAAGCTTTAAAAAATAGAATAACAGGAGACATTGACAATCTCGAATACGAATGATTAGGATGGTGATGTTGAACGTTGAGTTTTTAATAAAAGTTTAAAAACCGTGACTCAGATCATGGTAGGTTTAGTGTTAAAGTAAACTGAGGTTCATGGCTATCTCGCGTGATGGAGAAACTACAGGACCAGAGTCAAAATGATCGGTAAATAGAAAAGAAGTAGAAGCTTTAAAAAACAGAATAACAGGAGACATTGACAATCTCGAATACGAATAATTAGGATGGTGACGTTGAACGTTGAGTTTTTAATAAAAGTTTAAAAACGGTGTCTCAGACCATAGTAGGTTTAGTGTTAAGGTAAACAGAGGTTCTTGGCAATCTCGCGCGACGGAGGAACCACAGGACCACAGTCAAAATGATCGGTAAATAGAAATGAAGTAGAAACTTTAAAAAATAGAATAACAGGAGACATTGACAATCTCGAATACGAATGATTAGGATGATGACGTTGAACGTTGAGTCTTTAATAAAAGTTTAAAAAACGGTGACTCAGATCATAGTAGGTTTAGTGTTGAAGTAAACAGAGGTTCTTGGCAATCTCGCGTGATGGAGGAAGAGAAACTTTCTGTTTGATCGTATCTTATCAATGAGTCGATCGCATACATTTGCGTTTTATTTCTGGTTGATTTCGACTGATTTCAATTTTCATTTTGCGTCGTGATTTGGAAATGTACGGATAATTTATCAAGTTTTAATTTTGATGGTATTATCCCTTGTACTATGTCACGAGTAGAATTAATTATTAGAACCGTACTAATCTAATACTATAATAGATTTAGTTTAGTAGCCATCTCATGTTTCGGCAGTCGCTCTTAACACATGTATCAATATTATTATTAAGTTGGGGAAAAAGAAATCCATTATTTTTGCGCCAACTTCGAGACTTTGTTTAACGTGTTTTTGATTATTCGATTTGGGTCAAATACGCACTGTTTTCTTCTATAATTTGTTGTCATCTTAAAGATAGCTTCATAATGCTTCTCTTATACAAGTCTTGATCGTTATTGCTGAAAAACTCTAGTAAACGATTTTCGCAATCTTCTCTTGATGCCAATTTCTTATCACTCAGGAAGTTTTGCAATGCGAGGGTAAGATGGTAATCGCTTGGTGCTAGATACAGACTATACGGTGGATGCATTGAAACCAAGTTCCTGGAGTTTTTGGCGAGTCACCACAGACGTGTGTGGCCTGACGTTGTCCTTATGAACCCCAAACTTCTTCTGTTGACCACTTTTGACCGTTTCTGGTCAATCGCTAGCTTCAAACGGTCCAGTTATTGACAGTAGAGATCCGAATTTAGCATTTGGCCATATGGAAACAACTCGTAATAAATAATTCCTTTCCAGACCCACCAAATGCACAGCAGAACCTTCATGGCCGTTAGTCCTGGTTTTGCCACCATTTGAGTTGTTTCACCGCGCTTTGACCACGATCGTTTTCGCCTGATATTGTCGTATGTGACCGATTTCTCACCCCCAGTCACCATCCGTTTAAGAAATGGGTTGATTTAATTCCGTTTGGCCAAGGCTTCGCAGATGGAAATTCGATATCATAGTTTATTGATTCTAAAGATCAGAATTTTTTTAAGACAGGCATCTAAGCTTTAAAATCTCTTTGTGAAAAGTGTATTGAAGCGAATGGAGCATATTTTGATCGAATAAACAGCTTTTGAAAAAAGATACGCAGTTTCATATATTCACTTAAAAATCCGACATTTCATATACACCAACCTTATATTAAAAAAATCGCGACGCGACCAAACGAGTTTGCGATTATTCGACACATCGAAAGACAACTTCGTGTCACAGCAGCCTTCCTAGCCCATTCTAACCACCACAGACCGACTTACTCGTAAACGAAAGTAGTCGACGAACCGACGAAACACCCAGAATCAATCCTAGGACCCTTAGAGAGGCCCTGCAGCCGGTCCCAACCCCACGGGGTAGAAACCAATTAAGGAATCATCCCCGGGGTCTAACGGCAGGCTGATACGCAGTGTCGATGACTATAGGACCATTATCTCGGTCGTGTAGTGTGCGTTGTTGACTTGAAGTCCGCTGTTTCGGTCGAGGGACAAATTATTTAGTATTAAATCGTCCCATAAGTTCGTTCCGAGGTGATATTTACATTCTTCGTCGCATTTTATTAACTATATCGATGATTTACACCTTTGTCAACGAAATAGGAAGAAGTCGTAGAACAAAAGGACGATTAAATTTTTTCTTAATATTTAAAGGCTTATTCGACGAATAATTTAAAATCGTAAAAGTAAAAACCGGTACGAATTTATGGGACGAACTAATAGTATTTCATTTACTCTGCGAAATCGTTATCTTCGTTTTGATCGGAAACTCCAATTTATTTTCACCATATTTTGACTTGCAAGCTTTTAATTGTCAGGCTTTAAATGCTACAATGACTAATATTTAACACGTTAATGTAAACAAATGTATTGCAATTACTTGCTGATTACTTTAGCCCATAAATATTCAGTACTTTGTTTATCTCGGATGTTTCATTTTTGCAATTTCTGAAAACATGTAGCAGTTTTTTACAAATTCATATTGTCCTTAACCCATTTGCATCACCGAGCGGAATAATCCGCATTTGATAATTGTTACTTATTTATTAGAAATTTATTTACCGTGCAACTACCTGCGAAAATAAATATTTCAGTTAATACGTCGTATAAGATGATTTTACTTTAGAGTTCGTTTAATTTTTGGATTAAATATAAATAAGAGTATCTTTGATACACTTAATTTCGATCAAAGGCTTGAAAGACTCTCTTCAGAGCGTGGATGCAAATGGGTTAACTCTGATAGAAATAAACATATATATATATATATATATATATATATATATATATATATATATATATATATATACAGGTAACCCTCTTATAACACGGTAGATAGGTTCCTAGAAAATGCCGTGTTGCATGAAACCGTGTTATATGAGACCTAGAGACAAAAATGGAGTTGCGTTCCAAAAATTTAATGAAACCAAATATTTTTGTTCTAATTCCATATAAGCAAATAATCTTAATACGTTTGATAATTTGTTTATACATTATCACGTAAATCCACTATATAGTTCGTTATTCCTTGCTGTTATTATTTTAAGGTAATTTAGTTTATAAACACGTGAAACAAAAATCATATTATCTAGTGCTGTAGAAGTATAATGGTGTATAAAGGTTTTCGTAATTTTTTTATCGTGTTAGAGCGATACCGTGTTACAGGATATAGTGTTATACGAGGGTTCCCGCAATTTATCCTATCGTGTTAGAGCGAAACCGTGTTCTAAGATGCCGTGCTGTAGGAGGGCTACCTGTATATATATATATTCCATCGTGTCGTTACAAGTGTTATCATTGTACGTATAATATATTTGGTTACGCATTATTAATTTAATTAATTGATATTTAATTTAATTTTAGCTACATTTAGAAGCCTATTTAGGTGTATTGGATTCTTTTAGATTACTTTCGGATTTGGCCTTATCTGTTTAATAGTAATGATTCTTTTTTAATTTAAAGGACGTGAATTGTGATCCTTGTATGCTAAAATATATAATAAAGTATATAATAGTAATAGAGTAGCAAGAATTCGAGGAACGTGGATGATATATTTTGTGATCTTTGGAGCAATGGACCTAATTATAGGGGAGTGGCTGCACAACGGGGCTTTTTGATGAATGTGTGCGTGGATCTGCAGGATATAATATTGTTCGTAAACATTCGAGTGTTTTGGTATTTGTGTTCTTACATACATGGAGTGATTTTAACGAAAGTACGTAATATATTATGTTTATATACGTGAAGTAGCCTGTTTTTGTTTAAGGTAAAGATGTGTTTTGAAATTCGCGATGGACACGCTTGATGAGAATATCTTGCACTTTTTTTAGATTACTTTTGGGTTAGTAATGATTGCTTAAGGGTTTGACCTCGACTGCTTAATAATGATAGAGCTGATCCACCTGAGAATTTAAGGAATGTAGACACGTGTAACTTGTGATCCTTGAAGCGATGAACCTAATTACAGAGAAGTGGATGCACAACGGAATTTCTTGCTAACAACAGGTGGATTGTAGAATGATTCGAATACTTAAAAATCACATTAAAACTCTAATTCTACTAATCAGTTTCACGATTAATAGAATATGAATTGATTTAGATTCAAAATTTATTTTGATACGAACAATTATTTCTCACATCTACTGAAATATGCTTGA
>NW_027471457.1:5000-15000 GCF_051020765.1 Lasioglossum baleicum
AAAATTTTTTTGTACAACACAATAAATATTTATATTTCCAGGATATTTAACACAAAATATTCAACTTTTCATATACTATCTCGGTACTTTGAACATTTTTCAAGTCCAACCGCCAAGAGTAAACTTATCTTTCTATCGTATCTAGACCATTATAAATATTAGATCATTGTATAATAAAGCATTCTAACAATAAATATCAAGTATCAAAGCTCTAGGATGAATATTTATCGAATAAACTCAGAATAATGTTCCGGGCGCATTGCGTGCAACTCCGACCGAAGTGAAATTTTTCTAAGTCCAACCGCCAAGAGTAAACTTTTTTCCTAGCGTTCCCAGACCATTATAAATATTAGATCATTGTATAATAACGCATTCTAACAATAAATATCAAGTATCAAAGCTCTAGGATGAATATTTATCGAATAAACTCAGAATAATGTTCCGGGCGCATTGCGAGCAACTCCGACCGAAGCGAAATTTTTCTAAGTCCAACCGCCAAGAGTAAACTTTTTTCCTAGCGTTCCCAGACCATTATAAATATTAGATCATTGTATAATAACGCATTCTAACAATAAATATCAAGTATCAAAGCTCTAGGATGAATATTTATCGAATAAACTCAGAATAATGTTCCGGGCGCATTGCGAGCAACTCCGACCGAGCGAAATTTTTCTAAGTCCAACCGCCAAGAGTAAACTTTTTTCCTAGCGTTCCCAGACCATTATAAATATTAGATCATTGTATAATAACGCATTCTAACAATAAATATCAAGTATCAAAGCTTTAGGATGAATATTTATCGAATAAACTCAGAATAATGTTCCGGGCGCATTGCGAGCAACTCCGACCGAGCGAAATTTTTCTAAGTCCAACCGCCAAGAGTAAACTTTTTTCCTAGCGTTCCCAGACCATTATAAATATTAGATCATTGTATAATAACGCATTCTAACAATAAATATCAAGTATCAAAGCTTTAGGATGAATATTTATCGAATAAACTCAGAATAATGTTCCGGGCGCATTGCGAGCAACTCCGACCGAGCGAAATTTTTCTAAGTCCAACCGCCAAGAGTAAACTTTTTTCCTAGCGTTCCCAGACCATTATAAATATTAGATCATTGTATAATAACGCATTCTAACAATAAATATCAAGTATCAAAGCTTTAGGATGAATATTTATCGAATAAACTCAGAATAATGTTCCGGGCGCATTGCGAGCAACTCCGACCGAGCGAAATTTTTCTAAGTCCAACCGCCAAGAGTAAACTTTTTTCCTAGCGTTCCCAGACCATTATAAATATTAGATCATTGTATAATAACGCATTCTAATAATAAATATCAAGTATCAAAGCTTTAGGATGAATATTTATCGAATAAACTCAGAATAATGTTCCGGGCGCATTGCGAGCAACTCCGACCGAGCGAAATTTTTCTAAGTCCAACCGCCAAGAGTAAACTTTTTTCCTAGCGTTCCCAGACCATTATAAATATTAGATCATTGTATAATAACGCATTCTAACAATAAATATCAAGTATCAAAGCTTTAGGATGAATATTTATCGAATAAACTCAGAATAATGTTCCGGGCGCATTGCGAGCAACTCCGACCGAGCGAAATTTTTCTAAGTCCAACCGCCAAGAGTAAACTTTTTTCCTAGCGTTCCCAGACCATTATAAATATTAGATCATTGTATAATAACGCATTCTAACAATAAATATCAAGTATCAAAGCTTTAGGATGAATATTTATCGAATAAACTCAGAATAATGTTCCGGGCGCATTGCGAGCAACTCCGACCGAGCGAAATTTTTCTAAGTCCAACCGCCAAGAGTAAACTTTTTTCCTAGCGTTCCCAGACCATTATAAATATTAGATCATTGTATAATAACGCATTCTAACAATAAATATCAAGTATCAAAGCTTTAGGATGAATATTTATCGAATAAACTCAGAATAATGTTCCGGGCGCATTGCGAGCAACTCCGACCGAGCGAAATTTTTCTAAGTCCAACCGCCAAGAGTAAACTTTCTTCCTAGCGTTCCCAGACCGTTATAAATATTAGATCATCGTGTGGTAAAGCATTTCGAAGACAAATATCAAGTATGAAAGCGCTCGGATGAGTATTTATCGAATAAACTGAGAATAATGTTCGGAGCGCATCGCTTGCTCGGCCGCTCGAACGAATCGTTCGCGCGCCGAGGCGCGTCGGATCGCCGTGCGAAGGAGCTCGAGCGAAATTTTTCTAAGTCCAACCGCCAAGAGTAAACTTTTCTCCCCGAGCTCTCGCACGAGTTTAATCGTTATATCCACGCACGATACCGCTTGTCATCAATATTTCTCGAGTTTCAAAGCTCTCGGACGCGTATTGCTCCAGTTTTTGTGAAATATTGCTCCGACCGCCAAGAGTAAACTTATCTTTCCGGCTTACTCGGACAATTATAAATATTAGATCATCGTGTGGTAAAGCATTTCGAAGACAAATATCAAGTATGAAAGCGCTCGGCTGAGTATTTATCGAATAAACTGAGAATAATGTTCGGAGCGCATCGCTTGCTCGGCCGCTCGAACGAATCGTTCGCGCGCCGAGGCGCGTCGGATCGCCGTGCGAAGGAGCTCGAGCGAAATTTTTCTAAGTCCAACCGCCAAGAGTAAACTTTTCTCTCCGAGCTCCCGCACGACTTTAATCGTTATATCCACGCACGATACCGCTTGTCATCAATATTTCTCGAGTTTCAAAGCTCTCGGACGCGTATTGCTCGAGTTTTTGAGAAATATTGCTCCGACCGCCAAGAGTAAACTTATCTTTCCGGCTTACTCGGACAATTATAAATATTAGATCATCGTGTGGTAAAGCATTTCGAAGACAAATATCAAGTATGAAAGCGCTCGGATGAGTATTTATCGAATAAACTGAGAATAATGTTCGGAGCGCATCGCTTGCTCGGCCGCTCGAACGAATCGTTCGCGCGCCGAGGCGCGTCGGATCGCCCTGCGAAGGAGCTCGAGCGAAATTTTTCTAAGTCCAACCGCCAAGAGTAAACTTTTCTCTCCGAGCTCCCGCACGACTTTAATCGTTATATCCACGCACGATACCGCTTGTCATCAATATTTCTCGAGTTTCAAAGCTCTCGGACGCGTATTGCTCGAGTTTTTGAGAAATATTGCTCCGACCGCCAAGAGTAAACTTATCTTTCCGGCTTACTCGGACAATTATAAATATTAGATCATCGTGTGGTAAAGCATTTGGAAGACAAATATCAAGTATGAAAGCGCTCGGATGAGTATTTATCGAATAAACTGAGAATAATGTTCGGAGCGCATCGCTTGCTCGGCCGCTCGAACGAATCGTTCGCGCGCCGAGGCGCGTCGTATCGCCGTGCGAAGGAGCTCGAGCGAAATTTTTCTAAGTCCAACCGCCAAGAGTAAACTTTTCTCCCCGAGCTCCCGCAAGACTTTAATCGTTATATCCACGCACGATACCGCTTGTCATCAATATTTCTCGAGATTCAAAGCTCTCGGACGCGTATTGCTCGAGTTTTTGAGAAATATTGCTCCGACCGCCAAGAGTAAACTTATCTTTCCGGTTGACTCGGACAATTATAAATATTAGATCATCGTGTGGTAAAGCATTTCGAAGACAAATATCAAGTACGAAAGCGCTCGGATGAGTATTTATCGAATAAACTGAGAATAATGTTCGGAGCGCATCGCTTGCTCGGCCGCTCGAACGAATCGTTCGCGCGCCGAGGCGCGTCGGATCGCCCTGCGAAGGAGCTCGAGCGAAATTTTTCTAAGTCCAACCGCCAAGAGTAAACTTTTCTCCCCGAGCTCTCGCACGAGTTTAATCGTTATATCCACGCACGATACCGCTTGTCATCAATATTTCTCGAGTTTCAAAGCTCTCGGACGCGTATTGCTTCAGTTTTTGAGAAATATTGCTCCGACCGCCAAGAGTAAACTTATCTTTCCGGCTTACTCGGACAATTATAAATATTAGATCATCGTGTGGTAAAGCATAATGAAAACAAATATCAAGTATGAAAGCGCTCGGATGAGTATTTATCGAATAAACTGAGAATAATGTTCGGAGCGCATCGCTTGCTCGGCCGCTCGAACGAATCGTTCGCGCGCCGAGGCGCGTCGGATCGCCCTGCGAAGGAGCTCGAGCGAAATTTTTCTAAGTCCAACCGCCAAGAGTAAACTTTTCTCTCCGAGCTCCCGCACGACTTTAATCGTTATATCCACGCACGATACCGCTTGTCATCAATATTTCTCGAGTTTCAAAGCTCTCGGACGCGTATTGCTCGAGTTTTTGAGAAATATTGCTCCGACCGCCAAGAGTAAACTTATCTTTCCGGCTTACTCGGACAATTATAAATATTAGATCATCGTGTGGTAAAGCATTTGGAAGACAAATATCAAGTATGAAAGCGCTCGGATGAGTATTTATCGAATAAACTGAGAATAATGTTCGGAGCGCATCGCTTGCTCGGCCGCTCGAACGAATCGTTCGCGCGCCGAGGCGCGTCGTATCGCCGTGCGAAGGAGCTCGAGCGAAATTTTTCTAAGTCCAACCGCCAAGAGTAAACTTTTCTCCCCGAGCTCCCGCAAGACTTTAATCGTTATATCCACGCACGATACCGCTTGTCATCAATATTTCTCGAGATTCAAAGCTCTCGGACGCGTATTGCTCGAGTTTTTGAGAAATATTGCTCCGACCGCCAAGAGTAAACTTATCTTTCCGGTTGACTCGGACAATTATAAATATTAGATCATCGTGTGGTAAAGCATTTCGAAGACAAATATCAAGTACGAAAGCGCTCGGATGAGTATTTATCGAATAAACTGAGAATAATGTTCGGAGCGCATCGCTTGCTCGGCCGCTCGAACGAATCGTTCGCGCGCCGAGGCGCGTCGGATCGCCCTGCGAAGGAGCTCGAGCGAAATTTTTCTAAGTCCAACCGCCAAGAGTAAACTTTTCTCCCCGAGCTCTCGCACGAGTTTAATCGTTATATCCACGCACGATACCGCTTGTCATCAATATTTCTCGAGTTTCAAAGCTCTCGGACGCGTATTGCTTCAGTTTTTGAGAAATATTGCTCCGACCGCCAAGAGTAAACTTATCTTTCCGGCTTACTCGGACAATTATAAATATTAGATCATCGTGTGGTAAAGCATAATGAAAACAAATATCAAGTATGAAAGCGCTCGGATGAGTATTTATCGAATAAACTGAGAATAATGTTCGGAGCGCATCGCTTGCTCGGCCGCTCGAACGAATCGTTCGCGCGCCGAGGCGCGTCGGATCGCCGTGCGAAGGAGCTCGAGCGAAATTTTTCTAAGTCCAACCGCCAAGAGTAAACTTTTCTCCCCGAGCTCCCGCACGACTTTAATCGTTATATCCACGCACGATACCGCTTGTCATCAATATTTCTCGAGTTTCAATGCTCTCGGACGCGTATTGCTCCAGTTTTTGTGAAATATTGCTCCGACCGCCAAGAGTAAACTTATCTTTCCGGCTTACTCGGACAATTATAAATATTAGATCATCGTGTGGTAAAGCATTTCGAAGACAAATATCAAGTATGAAAGCGCTCGGATGAGTATTTATCGAATAAACTGAGAATAATGTTCGGAGCGCATCGCTTGCTCGGCCGCTCGAACGAATCGTTCGCGCGCCGAGGCGCGTCGGATCGCCGTGCGAAGGAGCTCGAGCGAAATTTTTCTAAGTCCAACCGCCAAGAGTAAACTTTTCTCTCCGAGCTCCCGCACGACTTTAATCGTTATATCCACGCACGATACCGCTTGTCATCAATATTTCTCGAGTTTCAAAGCTCTCGGACGCGTATTGCTCGAGTTTTTGAGAAATATTGCTCCGACCGCCAAGAGTAAACTTATCTTTCCGGCTTACTCGGACAATTATAAATATTAGATCATCGTGTGGTAAAGCATTTCGAAGACAAATATCAAGTATGAAAGCGCTCGGATGAGTATTTATCGAATAAACTGAGAATAATGTTCGGAGCGCATCGCTTGCTCGGCCGCTCGAACGAATCGTTCGCGCGCCGAGGCGCGTCGGATCGCCCTGCGAAGGAGCTCGAGCGAAATTTTTCTAAGTCCAACCGCCAAGAGTAAACTTTTCTCTCCGAGCTCCCGCACGACTTTAATCGTTATATCCACGCACGATACCGCTTGTCATCAATATTTCTCGAGTTTCAAAGCTCTCGGACGCGTATTGCTCGAGTTTTTGAGAAATATTGCTCCGACCGCCAAGAGTAAACTTATCTTTCCGGCTTACTCGGACAATTATAAATATTAGATCATCGTGTGGTAAAGCATTTGGAAGACAAATATCAAGTATGAAAGCGCTCGGATGAGTATTTATCGAATAAACTGAGAATAATGTTCGGAGCGCATCGCTTGCTCGGCCGCTCGAACGAATCGTTCGCGCGCCGAGGCGCGTCGTATCGCCGTGCGAAGGAGCTCGAGCGAAATTTTTCTAAGTCCAACCGCCAAGAGTAAACTTTTCTCCCCGAGCTCCCGCAAGACTTTAATCGTTATATCCACGCACGATACCGCTTGTCATCAATATTTCTCGAGATTCAAAGCTCTCGGACGCGTATTGCTCGAGTTTTTGAGAAATATTGCTCCGACCGCCAAGAGTAAACTTATCTTTCCGGTTGACTCGGACAATTATAAATATTAGATCATCGTGTGGTAAAGCATTTCGAAGACAAATATCAAGTACGAAAGCGCTCGGATGAGTATTTATCGAATAAACTGAGAATAATGTTCGGAGCGCATCGCTTGCTCGGCCGCTCGAACGAATCGTTCGCGCGCCGAGGCGCGTCGGATCGCCCTGCGAAGGAGCTCGAGCGAAATTTTTCTAAGTCCAACCGCCAAGAGTAAACTTTTCTCCCCGAGCTCCCGCAAGACTTTAATCGTTATATCCACGCACGATACCGCTTGTCATCAATATTTCTCGAGTTTCAAAGCTCTCGGACGCGTATTGCTCGAGTTTTTGAGAAATATTGCTCCGACCGCCAAGAGTAAACTTATCTTTCCGGCTTACTCGGACAATTATAAATATTAGATCATCGTGTGGTAAAGCATTTCGAAGACAAATATCAAGTATGAAAGCGCTCGGATGAGTATTTATCGAATAAACTGAGAATAATGTTCGGAGCGCATCGCTTGCTCGGCCGCTCGAACGAATCGTTCGCGCGCCGAGGCGCGTCGGATCGCCCTGCGAAGGAGCTCGAGCGAAATTTTTCTAAGTCCAACCGCCAAGAGTAAACTTTTCTCTCCGAGCTCCCGCACGACTTTAATCGTTATATCCACGCACGATACCGCTTGTCATCAATATTTCTCGAGTTTCAAAGCTCTCGGACGCGTATTGCTCGAGTTTTTGAGAAATATTGCTCCGACCGCCAAGAGTAAACTTATCTTTCCGGCTTACTCGGACAATTATAAATATTAGATCATCGTGTGGTAAAGCATAATGAAAACAAATATCAAGTATGAAAGCGCTCGGATGAGTATTTATCGAATAAACTGAGAATAATGTTCGGAGCGCATCGCTTGCTCGGCCGCTCGAACGAATCGTTCGCGCGCCGAGGCGCGTCGGATCGCCCTGCGAAGGAGCTCGAGCGAAATTTTTCTAAGTCCAACCGCCAAGAGTAAACTTTTCTCTCCGAGCTCCCGCACGACTTTAATCGTTATATCCACGCACGATACCGCTTGTCATCAATATTTCTCGAGTTTCAAAGCTCTCGGACGCGTATTGCTCGAGTTTTTGAGAAATATTGCTCCGACCGCCAAGAGTAAACTTATCTTTCCGGCTTACTCGGACAATTATAAATATTAGATCATCGTGTGGTAAAGCATTTGGAAGACAAATATCAAGTATGAAAGCGCTCGGATGAGTATTTATCGAATAAACTGAGAATAATGTTCGGAGCGCATCGCTTGCTCGGCCGCTCGAACGAATCGTTCGCGCGCCGAGGCGCGTCGTATCGCCGTGCGAAGGAGCTCGAGCGAAATTTTTCTAAGTCCAACCGCCAAGAGTAAACTTTTCTCCCCGAGCTCCCGCAAGACTTTAATCGTTATATCCACGCACGATACCGCTTGTCATCAATATTTCTCGAGATTCAAAGCTCTCGGACGCGTATTGCTCGAGTTTTTGAGAAATATTGCTCCGACCGCCAAGAGTAAACTTATCTTTCCGGTTGACTCGGACAATTATAAATATTAGATCATCGTGTGGTAAAGCATTTCGAAGACAAATATCAAGTACGAAAGCGCTCGGATGAGTATTTATCGAATAAACTGAGAATAATGTTCGGAGCGCATCGCTTGCTCGGCCGCTCGAACGAATCGTTCGCGCGCCGAGGCGCGTCGGATCGCCCTGCGAAGGAGCTCGAGCGAAATTTTTCTAAGTCCAACCGCCAAGAGTAAACTTTTCTCCCCGAGCTCTCGCACGAGTTTAATCGTTATATCCACGCACGATACCGCTTGTCATCAATATTTCTCGAGTTTCAAAGCTCTCGGACGCGTATTGCTTCAGTTTTTGAGAAATATTGCTCCGACCGCCAAGAGTAAACTTATCTTTCCGGCTTACTCGGACAATTATAAATATTAGATCATCGTGTGGTAAAGCATAATGAAAACAAATATCAAGTATGAAAGCGCTCGGATGAGTATTTATCGAATAAACTGAGAATAATGTTCGGAGCGCATCGCTTGCTCGGCCGCTCGAACGAATCGTTCGCGCGCCGAGGCGCGTCGGATCGCCCTGCGAAGGAGCTCGAGCGAAATTTTTCTAAGTCCAACCGCCAAGAGTAAACTTTTCTCTCCGAGCTCCCGCACGACTTTAATCGTTATATCCACGCACGATACCGCTTGTCATCAATATTTCTCGAGTTTCAAAGCTCTCGGACGCGTATTGCTCGAGTTTTTGAGAAATATTGCTCCGACCGCCAAGAGTAAACTTATCTTTCCGGCTTACTCGGACAATTATAAATATTAGATCATCGTGTGGTAAAGCATTTGGAAGACAAATATCAAGTATGAAAGCGCTCGGATGAGTATTTATCGAATAAACTGAGAATAATGTTCGGAGCGCATCGCTTGCTCGGCCGCTCGAACGAATCGTTCGCGCGCCGAGGCGCGTCGGATCGCCGTGCGAAGGAGCTCGAGCGAAATTTTTCTAAGTCCAACCGCCAAGAGTAAACTTTTCTCCCCGAGCTCCCGCACGACTTTAATCGTTATATCCACGCACGATACCGCTTGTCATCAATATTTCTCGAGTTTCAATGCTCTCGGACGCGTATTGCTCCAGTTTTTGTGAAATATTGCTCCGACCGCCAAGAGTAAACTTATCTTTCCGGCTTACTCGGACAATTATAAATATTAGATCATCGTGTGGTAAAGCATTTTGAAGACAAATATCAAGTATGAAAGCGCTCGGATGAGTATTTATCGAATAAACTGAGAATAATGTTCGGAGCGCATCGCTTGCTCGGCCGCTCGAACGAATCGTTCGCGCGCCGAGGCGCGTCGGATCGCCGTGCGAAGGAGCTCGAGCGAAATTTTTCTAAGTCCAACCGCCAAGAGTAAACTTTTCTCCCCGAGCTCCCGCACGACTTTAATCGTTATATCCACGCACGATACCGCTTGTCATCAATATTTCTCGAGTTTCAAAGCTCTCGGACGCGTATTGCTCCAGTTTTTGTGAAATATTGCTCCGACCGCCAAGAGTAAACTTATCTTTCCGGCTTACTCGGACAATTATAAATATTAGATCATCGTGTGGTAAAGCATTTCGAAGACAAATATCAAGTATGAAAGCGCTCGGCTGAGTATTTATCGAATAAACTGAGAATAATGTTCGGAGCGCATCGCTTGCTCGGCCGCTCGAACGAATCGTTCGCGCGCCGAGGCGCGTCGGATCGCCGTGCGAAGGAGCTCGAGCGAAATTTTTCTAAGTCCAACCGCCA
>NW_027471457.1:22500-25055 GCF_051020765.1 Lasioglossum baleicum
GACGACCCTCCGCCGTATGGCAATTATAACGTAGAGTTAAGAAACTCATCCACGCACAGGCATATTCTCTCCCTGGGGCTTAACATTGCCACACCACACACACTCTGTGTGCCACACAGTATTCTTTCTTTCTTTTATAATTTGTGTGTCCATCTCTGTAGTCTCGCGAGACTCTTGTAAATATACCTCTTTCGTATATACGCATCATTTCAGGCGACGTCGGGAGCGCGTTAAATGTTCATGAGTGGAAACGCTTCTTTCCGCAAGGCGAATCGTTTCGCAGAGAAGGTGAGAGATTTGGAGATCCTCGTCGAAGCGGTGCCTTACGGGCGGTCGTATTTTCAATACGACTCACGACACCGTAAAAACACTCACGCAAGTCCGAACGTAAGAAATACCAATCCCTACTTCGCCTCTCGTGGAAACTAGATATATATGTTTGTATGTGTTTATAAGACGCAATGCAAAAATTGGCAATTTTCACAGAACCGCGACAAACGCCGACGAAACGCCCATCATTCGCTCGTACGTAGCATCTTTGCAACCCGACTCCGAAACGCTCTTTGGCGCCCTCCAAAAATATATTTGGAGAGGTAAGCGACGGCGGGGACTTACAAGAGCAACGCAAGCAGTTTATGGTTACGTAAACGACCCTCAGCCAGGCGTGGTCCAGGAATTGTATCCGTGGACCGCAATGTGCGTTCGAAATGTCGATGTTCATGTGTCCTGCAGTTCACACGTTGACGCGCAATTAGCTGCGTTCTTCATCGACCCACGAGCCAAGTGATCCACCGTTCAGGGTAATCGTATATATTTTTGATTTACAAATCAATATATGTATATGTCTCTTGTTCTGCGGTTCGTAAGAACGCATTGTACCTGAACGCTCCAACCAGCGCGCGAAGGAGATTCGTTCAGGCGTCGTTTTAAGGACGACACTATCGTCGTCCGTGGAAACGGAAAAAAAAAACCGTCAGATACGCAACACGTATCTGACGGCCGGGCGAACAGTACATTGAAAAACCGTTAACGTGGAAAACGCGGAGATGAATATATTCTCTGAAAACGACGGGGATCGTAGACAACCCGATACTGGATCCAGAGATGTAATAATATTCCTCTCCTCTTCACTTCCATTTCATTTGATGTGAGAACGGAGGACTTCACAGCCGGCTCTGGCAGCGGTCATTCGTCCCAAGCTCTCGCGATGCGCACTATTGGGCCACACGCACGGAGTAGGGTGTCAGACTCACGACTGCTTTAAAAGCGAGCTTCACGAGCCGGTCCACTTCCCGTATAAAACACATTTCCATAAAATGTTGGTGTGTGCTCGAGGTAACGATAAATTCCGATACAAGCGGACTCGCGAGCCGGCTCTGGCCGTAGGCGCGATCCCCGTTCTCGTCCCAAGCTCGTCTGCGCGCACTATTGGGCCACACAGAGAGTAGGGTGTCGTCGGGAATAATCGCGCCATTGGCTTTATAGCGAGCGTCACGGCCGGTCCTCTCGGAACACCGTTTTTCGTCGGAACGATATTACCATATTTTTATTTTATTCGACAGATTAGCGGACTCACAGCCGGCTCTGGCAGCGGTCATTCGTCCCAAGCTCTCGCGATGCGCACTATTGGGCCACACGCACGGAGTAGGGTGTCAGACTCACGACTGCTTTACAAAAGCGAGCATCACGAGCCGGTCCGCTCTGGCGAATGTATAATATTATAATAAATATACGTTCCGTCGTCAACGAACACCGCGTGCGGCGCAGCAACGTTTCGTGCTCTTGGTTATACGCGAACCCGATACAAATAGAGAGCGGGACTCACAGTCGGCTCTGGCAGCGGTCATTCGTCCCACGCTCTCGCGGTGCGCACTATTGGGCCACACGCACGGAGTAGGGTGTCAGACTCACGACTGCTTTAAAGGCGAGCATCACGAGCCGGTCCTTCGCGTCTCGTCTATCTTCACGATAGTTCGCGAACGATAACACAAACGCGTGCAACCGCGCGTTTACCACGGGTTACCCTGAGATTTTGTTTGTCCTCTTCGAGACACCGTTTCGAACGGACGACTCCGGACATATACCTACGACACAGAGGCGAAGACCGAGGAAGCGAATCTCATCGACCGCTTACATCCCTGTTCATGCGCTACCGGTAAGATATGTCCGTATATATAATTGTAGAGAGCCTCCGCGACGCAGAGAACACCACAGGCGTTATTACATACGGTATAACACAACACTCTTTGACACGAGGTATTTTTCCGAAGAGAACGACCACCCGGTGGCGGGTGAAAGAAAACATCGGTGTGTGATATCGCAACGACGGGTATTTCTATATTCGTGTGTCGATCTGCAGCATTCAGCGTCCGACGAGATATCGTACGTACCTGATCGTTCGAGTTTGCAAATGCGAACGTCGGTAATGTTGACGATTCCCGAAGACCCGAAGTACAGGCTCTTCAGCACTCACTCCCCAATACAAGTAAACGATACCACACAACACGATGCTCTCTCCACCTTCACGCAAGCACCGTATATTCTGGCCCGTCGTT
>NW_027471458.1:0-25034 GCF_051020765.1 Lasioglossum baleicum
GAAAACAAGGCTGTTAAAACGTCAGAGATGTTCCGTGCTTTATTTGTATTATTTACACGGCAGAACTTTCTTCTAGGAAATTTCTCTGCCAAGGAAGGACAGACAGAAGATGACTTAAGACGTTTCCGAAATCGAGATCACGGGGATTTTTCATTTCCGAGGCTTCGAATTTAATCCAAAGCCTTTTATATCGCTGGTCGTAGAATTTTAATAACGATATTATTATTATAATATTATTATTATTATTATATTATTATTATTATAATATTATTATTATTATATTATTATTATTATTATATTATTATTATTATTATATTATTATTATTATAATATTATTATTATAATTTTAATAACAAGTCCCGATACGATCTCGCTGAAACGCTGAAAATAACGCGTGAGGCACGATTTTCCACGAATGCTTCATTTTCCGACCGATCTGGAAATCGAAGTCGAAGCCACCGATTTCGATCCCATGAAACAACTCCCATGGCCCACATATTTTAATTAATACCTATCGCTCCATATCGTATAACCATAATAAGAAACGTATCCCTCGAAAGTTATAAATGGAATGAAATAAATCGAAGTGAATGACTCAATGAGGACCGTAAAAGGCGATAGACGATACAATTGCCCTCGCTACACAGCCGATGCACGGGCTTAATTACATCATACCCGAGCTGTATCCATTCCTGTAATTGTATTCGAAATGCATGAATCAACCGCAGACACCGCATTGTTGAAATTAAAAAGTAAGACGTAATTCAAGTGTCCCGATACCTCGAGGAAAACGGTCGTGTTTATTGCACAAGGTCACGCGTTTATGCTCCGAGAAGCTGCTTTTAATGGTCGTTTAAAACTTAATTCGCGAGCTGCAACGGGGACACCGGGATAGAGCGAAATGATAGTACTTTGTTTAAAAAAATGGTAGTTCGAGGGTCTTCGTTTTACGATGTTGACGGTGTTTTTTAAAATTGTAAATAGGAGATGGTGTGTAAGTTGACAGGTAGATAGAATGAAACTTTAATCTTTAGTTAAGAAATTGTAATTCGAAAATTGACGGTATTTTTTAAAATAATAAATAAGAGATGGTGTATAAATTAATAGATAAATAGAATGAAACGTTAGTCTTTGGTTAAAAATATTAATTCGAAAATTGACGGTATTTTTTAAAATAATAAATAAGAGATGGTGTATAAATTAATGGATAAATAGAATGAAACGTTAATCTTTGGTTAAAAAATAGTAATGCGAAAATTGATGGTGTTTTTTAAAATAATAAATAAGAGATGGTGTATACATTGATAGGTAGATAGAATGAAACGTTTATCCTTGGTTAAAAAATAGTAATGCGAAAATTGATAGTGTCTTTTAAAATAATAAATAAAAGATGGTGTATACATTGATAGGTAGATAGAATGAAACGTCAATCTTTGGTTAAAAAGTAATAATGCGAAAATTGACGGTGTTTCTTAAAATAATAAATAAGAGATGGTGTATACATTGATAAGTAGATAAAATGAAACGTCAATCTTTGGTTAAAAAGTAATAATGCGAAAATTGACGGTGTTTTTTAAAATAATAAATAAGAAATGGTGTATACATTGATAAGTAGATAGAATGAAACGTTTATCCTTGGTTAAGAAATAGTAACTCGAGAATTGACGACATTTTGTGAAATAATAAATAAGAGATGGTGTAGAAATTAACACGTAGATAGAATGAAATATTAATCTTTCGTTGAAAAATAGCAGTTCGAAGATTTTCGATTACAAAATTGACTATGTTTTTTAAAATAATAAATAGAAGACGGTGTATAAATTGACAGGTAGATAAAATAAAATATTAATCCCTCGTTAAAAAACAGCACTTCAAGGATTTGCTGTTACAAAATTGACGGTATTTTGTAAAATAATCAATAAAAGATCGTGTATAAATTGACACGCGTGTTGAATGAAATATTAATCCTATCTTAAAAAACAGCAGTTCGAGGATTTCCTGCTACAAAATTGACGGTGGTATGTAGAATAATAAATAAATGATCGTGTATAAATTAACGCTTGGAATTATTCCATTTCAGCACTTCACGCGCTGTTGCGTTACTTTAAATTTAATGTATTAATTGATATTAACGGTTTGCACTTTACTAAATGCAACCGAAGATAATCTCTTGAATGCAAAAGGTTGAAGGTAATAATTTGTTGGGTAATTTAATTCGTGATTTTATTTATTTGTTTATGAAAGTTTTACCCATTAATTACGTAAAGGTTATAAAATGTAGAATATAATTTAAGAATCTACAACGAATAACGAGATCCAAACAAAATTAACGATTATAACGTAAATTGCTCGAGATATTTGTAATAATAATATAGGCGATAAAAAATTGTATCATTTTTTAATATTACAAGCACTAAATTAGTAATAATATCTGATTTTCGAGTTTTTATCGTTGCAGCAACGTGTTATAAAGTCTTTCTTGAATATTTTGGAAAATAATACTTAACATATTTCTGTTATGATGCAGAAACATTATTTTTCTAATATTAAATTCACCAAGTTTGTCGGAATAACCGATTTGAATATGTTTATTTCTTGAAGTTTCTGAAATATGTGTATTATAGTTATGTTTGGCAAAATTTAGAATTTTCAGTCAACCACTTATCTTAAATATATTTTTTTTATCTTTCTTTTAAAAAAATTTAATAAAATTTTGCGATGAAAATAGTAGCGTGATTAATATATTAATACAACACGAAATCCACAGAATAATAATGATATAAACAATCTTTCTTTAATACAACTAAAATAATAATTTCACTCTTTATAATTATTAAATTATTCTCGCACTTAATTACTAAATAGATTACTCTCGTATTATTATACAAGTTGCATTACTTCTTGCAATATTTATTAAATTACTCTTACATTTAACTATTAAACAAACAACCTATTTATTTAATTATTAACTATTCCACTTAATTTTATTTTACTATTTTACTATACTCTTTTACTATTTACTCTTACTTTACTATACATATATATTTAATTATTTTCTACGTTCTTACATACTTCAACGCAGTTCCTTTATTTATACGATCATTTTAGGTACGCTAATCGTGTATTTACCGTGATTATGTCCAAGGGTAATTGCAATCGAGCGACGATAAGGTGAAAGAAATTGCGAATTAAAATTGCTCCTGGGGTTGGGACCTTGAGAAAACACGGGGAAACATAGGCTACTGTTTAATATGCAGGGTTAATTAACCGTCATAGTTTAACCAGCGTGTTGTTACGCGATTACTATGTACACCAGCTGGCAGAATTTTCAAACGTGTCAGGATGGCTAATAAAATAATCAGACTTACCAAAACTGGGGCGTCCCAATTCTTCTCTGACGTCAGGTCGTGGTCTTTAAGTGTTACATGCAGATGTCCAGTAATAATCTCTCGTTAATTTTTCATTGAAAACCGATGCTCCTGCCATCAACGCGAATCGAAGCCTTTCTCGTTGCTATAACAGATGGCGCAGAGGGTTGCAAAAAGATGCAAGATAATATCTAAGAAAAAGGTGAAGTTACGAAATGAGTAAACCGAAACTTTTATCGTTTATTTATTAATTTTGAAACAAATAAAATTTAATTATTTCTATTCCTATTATAATATTGGTCGACGATGAATTAATGATTAATTATATATTAATATAATTTAGAATATTGTCGTAGAATCATATAAAATGAGATTTTTCTGTTTATTTAAAAATTTATAGTCTATAAAGAGTGAAATTATTATTTTAGTTGTTTTAAAGGTAGATCGTCAGTTTTATTATTATTCTGTGGATTTCATGTTATGTTAATATATTAATCAAACTATTAGGTTCTTCAAAAGATTTATTAAAATTCCTTAACACGTTGACACCAACGTGACCCACCGATGGACCACGTTTGTATATCAAAAAATGCATAGTCCAAAACGTTATTTTATTCATTTAACATTACACATTAACATTTTAACATTATAATCAAACGTTGAACATAAAATACACAACGTAAAATTTGACAGAATTAAAAATTTCTTTTATAAGTTGCCAGTTATGCCAAACTATTCTTCCATAGGTAGGTCCTGATCTTTTTTTTTTAGGCTGGCCCTAGAGAAGAAAATTTACGTTTAATTAGATACTAATTTATGTGGAATGATTAATGAATAATTAATGGATTTGTATAAAATCCAGCGTGATTTCATTTTATTGAATAATATAATTTTCATTAGAACTTGTAATTACTCGATTAATTATTTTAAAAATGTACATGTATTTATGTAAAGTTTGTGTAATTTCTTTTCTTATTTGCGGTATAGTATGCACTTTGTTGAATATTTTGTACTAGTGCTTATACCCTTATCACCGGATAAGAATAAGATAAAGGACATTATTGTGTCCTTAGCACATCTACCTTTATTCGAAACTTCCAGGCTGGCTTCTATTGTTTATTCGTTTCAGTGGCAACTTCCAGTTCCTATCTTTTCAGGTGCATCCTTTAAAACCCGGTATTCTGGTGGTGCAAACTCTCTGTAAAGGACATGAAAGAGAATCATGCTTTACCGAGCCGTTTAGCGTGATTGCTCGAACTCTGTGTAATATAAATAACAAATTTTCGCGTATTATCGTGCTTCAACGAATAATACTACGAAATTAAAAGGAGAATTGAAAATTCTTTTTATTGCACAGTATACCTTGACAAATGTTATAGTAATATTTCTATAAACATAATTTAACCCTACACTTTCCATTTGATTAGATTTTACAGATCGATGGATCAAATGTAAAATTAGGCAACGAATTTCGTGGAAATTGGAATTTCAAAGTGAAATAATTCTATAATTTGTATACGAATTCTTATTTAACATTTTAACGTTAACGTTTTACGACTTTTTGGTTTCAGAAAAGTAGAAATTTACAGATTTTCTGCTATAAAACTGATGTTATTTTTTCGAGTGGAAAATAAAGAATCGTATAATAATTAACATACAAAATTGTTTCATTTAGGTATTTAGTATATTGTTATATTGTTTTAAATTTGATATATTAATTAATATGGGTCTTCAAAATTTTACAATGACTGACAGTCGCCTCTCGAGTGAAAAAGATTAAAAACATCGCTGACTTTATTAAGATATTCAAATTACTATTTTTTCGTTACAAAAAGATAGTAATTCAAAAACTTTCTGCTCCAAAGTCGACGGTATTTTCAAGACAGTAAATAAGAAATCTTATAAAAATTAAAACGTGCAATTATTTTCCTTCGACATTCCGCGTATCGTTGGACAATTTTAAATTTCGTATATTAATTAAAATTGATCTTTAAAATTTGATTAAGCCTTTGACTAAGCCTCTCGAGTGCAAAAGGTCAAAAATATTGTCGACTTTGTGACAGAAAGTCTTCGAATTACTATCTTTCTGTAACGAAAAAAATCGTCGAATGCAAAGAGTTAACTCTTTATATTTTTAAGACGGTAAGTAAGAAACCTTATACAAATTAAAGAGTGCAATTATTTTACTTTGACATTCCGCGTATCGTTGGATAATTTTAAATTTGATACATTAATTAACATTGACTTTTGAAACTTGATTAAACGGCGACTGGGGCTCGCCTCTTGAATGAAAAAGATTAAAAATACCTAATTAAAATATGAAAAAGAAACGCGTACGTTAATGTTGAAAGAAGTGCTATGTAAATTAGATGTTTCAACGAAGTTTCCACTGCTGAAACGTTGTATGGATCGTGTCTGCTGGGAAAATGTAGGAATTCAGTCGTTGTATGTCTTCCTTCGTTCGAAGGGCGTAGTTTGATCTCGTCGCCCTGTTTCGCGTCGAACTTTTATCTTTTAGCACAGGTATAGGGTTTATAACTTCTGTCTCCACGTGTTACACGCGATTTCTGTGTACACAACTTCCATTGAAATTCTTGCTCGCACACTGATATTTGTTGCCTTTAATGGATACCATGTTCGAATGAGCGCGCGAAACTTGTTAAACTTATAGCCGAATAAACTGACGGACTAATTATAAAATAAATCTCGCTCGCCACTGTAATTCGAATATAATTAGTTTCGCGGATCGAATGGCGGAATATAAATTTATCTGCAAATTACTTTCCTGAATTTATGGAAATTTCACGTTAATTACGACGAGCTTAGAAGAGGTTAAAAATTGCTTTCACTTTGAGATCTCTTTCGTAATACGAAGTACCCGATGCAATTTTGTCTACGAAAAATATTTTTATATCTGTTGTATCGATTCGTTTCAAAATAAATCAAAATACGTATAATTTCTTTCATTGGTTAAATCCATACGAATATTATCCTTTTGTACATTTCCATAATATAATTTAATACTAGGTTCAAATTATATAATAATAATAGATTTAATCAACTTGTATTAAGTTTGTCATAAAATTGTTCATAAAATTGAAACACCATGAAGTTGACGTTGATATCCTAGTGTTTTCATAAAATTCTCAGAAAAACACGAAAATACAAGAAAACGATGTGCATAAAATTGAAACAGCATTGAATCGACGTTGATATCCCAGTGTTTTCATAAAATATTCAGAAAAACACAAAAATACAGAAAAACAGTGTTCATATAACCGAAACACCATGAAGTTGACGTTGATATCCCAGTGTTTTCATAAAATATTCAGAAAAACACAAAAATACAAAAAAACCAGTGTTTATAAAATTGAAACACCGTGAAGTCGACGTTGATATCCCAGTGTTTTCATAAAATATTCAGAAAAACACAAATATACAGGAAAGCCAGTGTTTATAAAATTGAAACACCACGAAGTCGACGTTGATATCCCAGTGTTTTGATAAGATATTCCGAAAAACACAAAAATACCCGGATTCATAAAATTGAAACACCATGAAGTCGACGTAGATATCCCAGTATTCTCATAAAATATTCAGAAAAACACGAAAACACCTGGATTCATAAAATTGTTTATTCATAAAATTGAAACACCATAAAGTCGACGTCGATATCTCAGTGTTCTCATATAATATCCAAAAAACACGAAAATATCCGGATTCATAAAATTGTTTGTTCACAAAATTGAAACACCATAAAATCGACGTTGATATCCCAGTATTTTCATAAAATATTCAGAAAAACACGAAAATACCCTGGTATTCCGCAAGCAAGTTAATTCAGGGAACAAGGCGTTCACCCTCCTTAAACTAGATCCTCGAGAGCAAGGGATTAAGGGGACAGCAGAGGGGTCGAAGCAGGAAACTCGATAATCAGAAGTCCGACTGTCACGAGGATCGGACTACAAGAAATACGGCCATTCTTTCGGGACGTAACAGTTTTGCGCGGAGTATCCTGCGAGTGCAGTTTGCGCTGGCCGGAAGTTGTCCTCGAGCCCTCTGTCCTTCGCTCTGTTAATTCGACTCGAGCTTCAAAGTTTCGTCATAGCACGAATACTCTCGTCGCCTCGCGAACAATATCGAAATGTCTCTGACGAATTTACGGAGACAAGGGAATCGTTATTTTCCTAACCCAAACCGTTTCTTCGACGAGCAACGCTTCAACCCTCTACGAGAGGGTTAACGAGTTTCGCATTGCCTCAAATTTTCCTCGAGTCCTCTGCGACCAAGTTTTTCTTTCAGCCGATTTTCTAATCGACCAGCTTCCAGGGATAATGTAATTAAGCGCGAAATTCTGCGGTTATGGGTATTTTCGAAATTACTTCACGTCGATCACAGTGATAAAGGGTGAGGAGTAATTTGGGAATATTAATTGAAGTATCTACGGGGTTGAAATACTGCTGGGGTAATGAAGAAATATATTTGCTCGAAATGCATCTGTAGATTAATCTGAATGGATATTTATTTCGAACTAATTTTTCTTTCTTTTTTTTTGGAAAATCTTTTGTGTGATTTTCAAATGATAGCTTAGAAGCTTTGTGGTAATTATAGTTGTTAATTAATGCCCCATTTATACTTTTTGTAATTTAATAATCTGTAAGTTTGGAATTAAATTATTATAAAATCATTTGTATACAATAATTTGGGAATTTATTTATTTAATTAATTTAATTTGGTATCCATGATCTCGTCGAAGCACAGATCGTATCACAGATTAAAAATCTATTTTTGTTTTAGATATCTATTCCTATTTTTAAAAATTATAATTTGTTCACTGTGACTTTTGTATTTCTGTTACAAAGTGAACTAAATTAATTTACCATACATACTAATGTGCCCTAAAATTCTTAAATTAATAATACTATAACTATACTAATTTTTATTCATTTTCTTTTCCTATTTTAACTTTACTTTTCCCATTTCTGCGGTGGTAAAAAAATTACAAGAGCTGATTAGTATAATTATCGTGATAAATTACACAGTACAAAATCGAGTATTTACTTTTCACGATCCTAATCTACGACATTAGGACGAATAAGATCTATCTAGACCAATTGCCACACGAAGCACGTTCGTTGCATAATTCGCATTTATCAAAATTGGTTCGTCTCGATGTGATTTTGCTTGCTGCTCGTAAATTTGAATTTGCGATCTTTCGGCGAGTTCGCTCGAAATAGCTCGGTGACCTAATTTTTGCCCGAGACCTGCGGGTTAAAACTGGTAGCAAATTCGGTAATGCTTCCGAGGCGAAGAATTTTTAATTTCGGGAAAGATAAGACACAGAATTTAGCTTCGCTCTCGTGCTTATTAGCGAGGCTGACGATAATAGCGCTGCGGGAATTAGTTTAAACCGGGCTGTATCATATTCGCGCAAAAATTTCGAAATATCGCCAAGAAATACAACCATCCTGGATCCAAATTGCGAAATCTGACCCACGAAGCTGATTAAAAACGCACTCGTGTATATAAAATGTAACTTTAAACATGCAAAATTGAAAATTAAAGTATTTAATGTTGAGTATTGAACACTATGAAGTATTAAAATAATAAAATTGTGGAATATAAAATACCAAAATTTCGAAATATCGCCAAGAAATACAACCATCCTGGATCCAAATTGCGAAATCTGACCCACGAAGCTGATTAAAAACGCACTAGTGTATATAGAATGTAACTTTAAACATGCAAAATTGAAAATTAAAGTATTAAATATTAAGTATTGAATACTATGAAGTATTAAAATAATAAAATTGTGGAATATAAAATACAAAAATTCGAAATATCGCCAAGAAATACAACCATCCTGGATCCAAATTGCGAAATCTGACCCACGAAGCTGATTAAAAACGCACTAGTGTATATAGAATGTAACTTTAAACATGCAAAATTGAAAATTAAAGTATTAAATATTAAGTATTGAATACTATGAAGTATTAAAATGATAAAATTGTGGAATGTAAGACACCAATATACAAAATTCTGATAAATTTTAATCGTGTGACTACCATTGCAAAATTTTGCAATAAAACCTCGACACATGAAAATAAATAGTAATCCATCAAATTACCTTATTATACTTCATCTAATCCAAAATAGTAAATGATGACGAAGAAATAGGAATAATAAAATAATAGAGATATAAAGAGTAAAATAGAAAATTTAAAATATAAAAGAAATTATTTAAGATATAAAAAGAAAAATGGGAAATTTAAAATATACAAAATCTTCAATGTCAAGAAATTAAATCCTATATAATATATTGCATATTACTTGCATCTTTTCACTATCATAATACATAAAAGCGCTGAAAAAGCTGAAAAGCAAGAACCTCTCCAGGTTCTTATGCTTCATGGTAGTCGTAAGTCATTTCTTGCCATTTCGGACAAAAATTCCACCATCGGGGAATTTTGCACATAGTGACGACATCGTTAATATTAATTATTAACGACGTAACTCTGTCCGTACGCTTGTCCCTGTCAGATGCAAGCAGCTTTTTGAAATTAATGGAAACGAAGACGCGGTTGAAACTATTCGCCCGAAACGTTGATGTGCTTGTTAAGCACATACACGTGTACCTATTACGAAATATATATTACAAAGCAAATTATTGCAGTACTAAATCTCCATGCTTTACTGTCATTATGTACCACATACATCGTTTTACATATACATCTATTTATTTCTATAAATATATATACACATATGTATATATACAAATTATAGGCTTAAAGTGTTTTATTATTGTTAAATGTTTTATTATTATATTAAATGTTATATTAAATGCTTTATTATTCTATATCTATATTTTTATTTATTATTCTTTTCATTTATTCCTATTTGTCACCCTATATTTATTTATATATTGCTCTTCTATATTCTCAAAACACACACATTAAAAGTATCACGAGCTTTTATTTAGACTATTCAGTTTATATCGATTTTCTACAGTTTCTAAAAAGACTCGATTGAAACTATTGTACCATTAAAGTTTCTATTCGATAATAATTTCCAATATTCACAATTTTTTTCTTTTAAATTCTGTCACTTTGAATTTTCAATCAATAATGGCTCTCTATATTTCTTGCAAACATACGTTCGGAATTTTCTGATTAAAATGTTAGCTGTCTGCATTTTTCAAAAGCGTATTCTGCTCCTTCGCGAATATTTTTACAAAATATCGATGTATGTCATCTACATAATGACAAATCATCTACACGATGTAACATAACGTTGGACACAGGACACGGTTCAGGAAAAGCAAAGATTTATCGGTACCTTTCTGTATCCACAGAAAATTCGTTTCAGAAAATATCTTTGGCCATTTTATTCGCAACTATTTTTCAACTATTTATCCCAGCACCATACGTAGCGATGTGTTGCTTGAAAAAACCCACGTTGCTCGTCATGATATATTTCTTCATTGTTTTCGTTCTCATTATCCTCTTCCTGTCTTAAAGCGAAATTTTCAAACGCGTCATACTCGTCCCTTCGTTCAAACTTCAACGAAAATTCGACGCGTATTAATTTAAAATTAATTCGAAGCGTAATTTAAATCCACAACAACTTTCGTTTCAGAAATTCTCGGAGAGTGTTTAAAAAATTCCGTGATACATCGGCACTCGTCATAAATATCTTCTTTCGTTTCGTTTCCAGTTCGGCATGATTTACATTCTTTTTTTAAATTCATTGTACTCCCCGCACCGCGTGTCGTTCTATTTTGTCCGCTCAAAGGTGTCCATGATTAACCAAAGCTTTTTCCCTGGAAATTTATTTTCCATCCAGCTTTTATATAATCCGTTAAAGTGAATCACGCGTTTATAAATATTCTCGAAAATGTAATTTCACCTGATTCAACCGGATGAGTAATACGAAAGTCGTATAAAGAGAAGATCGCAACGCGTATCTTCGTGTCCTTCTGGTGAACCTTTTTGATCTCAAAAATTTGATCCCGGCTAAAGCACCCGTATATAATTAAGTAGCTTAATTAGATTTCCGTATACAGAACGAACCAAACGACGCTGTTCTCATGAAAATTATTTTACTTATCAATTTCAACCCCATTTTTCTTCTTTAAATTAATCATCTGACAAATTTCTTTGGAATACAGAGAATTTGATTTTCCTGTATTTAAAAAGTATGAATTAACTTCTTTCTATATTACTTTTTAATCGTTTATTTCTCATATTAATCAGGTTATAATGAATTCCAATATTTTATAATATTAATATTACCTTTATAATTGAATCTTCGAATATTTCACGAATATTCTTTTAATATTACTGTCACCTCGAAATTTCTCTCGATGGAAGAATTTTCATTACAACTCGTCAAATACGTTAAATAAACAATATATTATCTCAGTGACCGTAATTACGAAGGAAACCGAGTCTGCTAGTCTTGCAGGATGTGGAAAATTCCGCGAACGGCAGGATCAGGAATAACCCGAAATTAAATAACCAAATTGAATGAAAATATTACCTCTGCGTCTGCAACTTGCCTCTCTTCGACCTGCCATGCTCGGGGAAAAAGGGAAAAATCCGTGGAACGACTCGCTTTCACCCGAAAGACCACGGAGTCACGAGGAAAAATGAACTCGAACGGGGGTAGCCCCTTTGATCAAATTTCGCAGGTAGCTTTCCCGAGTAACGCGAACATACTTTTGCAAAACGCATTCCCGGCAAGCCTTGCTAACCTTCTCGGAGCGTCTCTGGGAAATATTCGCGATTCCAGGGAAACGGAGCGCGATGCACGCATAGTTGAGGCCCGACGACGCAAACGCAAACGTGAGACCGTTTGATCTGGTTTGGCCCATGCTAGTTAAATCTACGCTCAACCACCCTGCCATCTTTTCATTTATGCACACTGCGACAGACCAGCGTCGCGACGCTAATCCCCGTCCAAACTTGGACGAAGATTAACGCCCGGAAGGCGGACGCCGAGTCAATTTGACCCATATAGCAACCCTCCGCTTATGCGGGTTCTAAAAATCAAATTTTGGCATCAGAACGTTGAACAAAGCTTCGCGAAATGCGGAATATTTACTTCGAGTCATTCGCGATGGAATTACCAGCTAATGCGAAGCTTCGTTCAAACGTGTAAGCCATTTTATGCTTGTTGGAGGGGATGCTAATGAAACTGTATTATAGTCTGATTCAGAGAGTCGAATTAATGATTAATAAAAGGAAATAAATTAAGAAATTATGGATAAAAAAAGGTTTCGATTTTTTCATTGTCTGCGGTAATTTGAAATATGGTATGAAATGTTAGAAATATATTTTTGTTGTAATATATATTTGTAATTATTGTATTATTGATATATTTTATAAACATGTAATGTGTTATCTGTATTTCAATATCGTATGCGTAATTGAATCGGTGATTATTTTATTAATTTAAAAATTAGTCACATCGATACTACAAATTTTAAAAAATTATTTAAATGTAATGTAACGTAAATGAATATCGCATGAAATTCTTTTCTACTATACCAGTAGCTGGTTTCTTAAACTTTAAATCAACAGATACAGATATTAATAATACAACGATTGAAATATTTTTATTTTTTGAATTTAAACTATATACCTATGTAATTAGTGTATTCCTAAGCTACAAATTTTGTGGAAGAGCTGCACTTAAGGGGCCAAAGAATTTCATTTAATTCTCAATTCTACATAATCCTTGATTTATACCACTCACACCATTTTCGCAAGTACAATATTTCCATTTCATATTTTTTATTCTAAGAAAATTCGTTTCTAATCTATTACACTTCAAAACGTGTCCGAAAATATCTCGTTTTTACCTTTGATTCTTTCATACTTAATATTATACCAAATTTTTCTTCAAGATTCACTGATTTGAACGCACTTATCCGTGCGAATTTTAACATATTGTTTATCAATATCAAGGTAAAATAATTCTACGTCTTAATTTATATACGACTTTGTACACTGTTAATTAATATTAATTAAATTTAAAATTAACCAATGAATGTCGAAATACAATAATTCTCCATCTTAATTCGTTCACAATTTTGTATATCACTTTAGTAAATTTAATCAAATTATAAAGATAGGTGTTAACACATTGTTAACCAGCAGTTTTTCTCAGAGTTCATCTCATCTCCCTGATTATTTCTTCAAAATTGGACAAGGAAGTGAAATTTCTTTTTTATACCAAAGGGAACGCAACTTGCCGGTTTTATTATCCAAATATTAGTTGAAAAATTCATTCATCGAACGAAGCTGACACAAAACAAAAACGAACCGATCACAAGTTTACTCGACAATGCGTCAACATAATTTTCTTCGATTTTCTTTCGCACGAATCATCGAAAAGCAGTGTCCAGAATTTTCGCGCAAGGATCGTGAACGTTCAGGCATTGTGGAAAAATCGTGCTTTTCCCTGGCTATCCTACGCGTAGGTAACAACGATCCCGTCTTTATCCCGGCCAGACGAGAGCTGACACTTTGCCCGTCGATCGTTTGTTCTTCTCAATCATCGTTGTCGCTTTTCGATCGGCTGTCATCCGTTCGAAATTCACCGCTCTTTTCATGCGCGTTTCAAACGTCCCGTTGCTCTCGGGTGCCGGGGATCCCGCCGTTGTTTTCGCCTGGCGTGAAATTCGTTGGTTGTTCCGTTCGGCTGTGCGACTCCTACTGATACGCGGCGGGAAAAAAAAGGAGAAAAAAAAAAAATAAATTTCGCCTGTCCGACTCGGTCGATGGTCAGTTGATAACATATCGTTGCCGTTCGACGTTTGGGCAGCGGACGTGTGGTAGTGAGGTTAATTGCAGTTGGAAAAATCAGAGTTGCATTGGAAATTCGAGACCCCGAATGCCCGGTTTTAATACCATATTTTTAAACCAATTTTTCCTCTTGTCTCTGTTATGATAAACGTGATTGATCCAGTGATTGTGTATAAATGCAACGAATTCTTGTATATTTATCAAATTAACCGGCGAGTTTGTATAATTCCTGTTAAAAACCGATATTCTAGAGAGAAAACATTTTTCAAATATCGTTTATTACCACTATTACGAATTATTCGATATTTTGAGTTTGCTTATTTTGATATATTAGACTGTTATGATATTTAGAATTGTAATGTTTGGCAGAACTTTTACATTTGCTTTTATTAGAGTTGAATTTTCCCTTGCAAACGCAACGCTGATATCCCTTATCTCTAGAAAGAGATAATTTTTAAGACATTCTTGAATTATTTGCATTTACCAAACTTATTGGTGATTATATATAAATATCATATTTACATCTCGACTGTGTTTTTCCTTTTTTGTAAATATTTAAAAGAAAAAGTAGGCTATATAAGGCAATTTTTTCATAGATACATCATAAATGGAGTAAGTAAGAATGTAAAATTTAAACAATATCTAGATATTGGAATTTCTTAAGAAGTTTACAAACTTTGATTTTATTGCTTGAGCAGCTTTTATCTTTATGATATTTACTTCTTAAGCTATAAGTTAGATAAAGGAGATAAAACGAAGACGATGTTCAGAATTAAATATGTTTGTTAATGAACAATGGCTTTAATTGTAATCTATTATTAAGTTGTAGTATAAATAAAATTAATTTTATTGCTATATTGTAATATTATATTATTATAATATTCCATCATATTTTATTGTTATTATAATATATTGTAATATAATAATATTATATATTACTAAATAATGGAATAAATAAAATTAATTTTATTCTAATATTGTATTATATTTTACACACATTATGTTATATTATTAATACTAGAACTGACCTATAGTGAATAGCTACACATATTTTATACAATGAACGATGACAATTGTAGTGGTATAAGGTGGATGAATTATGTTTCGATGTGATTGAAAATAAGCATAAATTTTGACAAAAGTAATAAACATGTTCTCAAAAATTGTAAAAATAAAATATCCAAAACAACTCCCTCTAGTAATTCTAGTGTTAATATTGTATTATAACAGTATATTATATAATAATTTAACTACACGATAGAATATTAATTACTCAAATTACAATTTATAGTATAATTATCGAGACAATATGAATTTGTGTATACCAATAGTGTCACAAAATTGTGTACACCTTTAGTGTCATAAAATTAAACCACGTGTTCCCTTCAAGCAAGAATTTCCTTTCCCTACGTAATCGCCAGTAAAGGGAGAACATTAGGTTTCTTTCATCTCGAAGTCTTTGATGTATACTCTAAACAACAGCCTGTAACCCCTTATCAAACATATTACAAGATCTTCAAAGCCTTAATAACATCGCAAAGCTGAACTCGCGCGTGTTTTTGCGAAAATGTAATTTCCCTTTGCTTCCCGCCTTAACTCTTAACCTCTCAGTTTCAATATCCGATATTTAACTACAGATACCTCATCAAATATGATATAATCTCACACTTCGCCACGAAAGTGTACCATAGTGTAGAATAAAATTCGATTTAACGCAAATTTACTAAGTAAATAATAGATAACTCTTCATTTCCATACGTTTTGACATAATGATCTTATGTGGTTAAGAAATATACGAACACGTGTAAAGATCAACGAAGTTTAGGAATAAATCACGTGTTAGAAGTGTTCAGGTTATGCTTGTTTAATTTCAGAGAGATTTTGAAAATGTGTGTCAGTGAAATTCACTTGCGGTATTGTATGCTTCACGAATTTAAGAAAGGTAATACGCCCACAGAAATGTTCGTGAAATTTATGGAGCATAAATCTTAAATACAGAAGAGAATCAAAGGTAGACAAAGATGGTAGTTTTGAATTAAATGATGGAATAAGGTGTGATTATTTATAGAAGGAAACATACGTTTTACTTTTGGCGAAATTAATATCAGCTTCTGTTCAAATACAAACGTAATTAAATACAAACATCCTACTATTTTGATTTCTGTCGTATTATTATTATACTAACTATGCGAGAAGAAACGAAATATTAAAGAAAGAATACATTTTATTCAATGTCTAATCAATTTAAAATTTTTAAAAATTTTTCAAATAAATTTATTAGACAGCCTAATAAAAACGTCAATACTATATATAATCAGTCAGTTCTGTAATAATTATAAAGTTATATAAAAAATTTAAACATTGTCAAGTCATACTTCTTCACTTTTATATTAATAAAAATTCCATCAAGAAAATTATCGAGATACTTAGAAACTATGACAAATATCCCTAATATCCTATTATTATTATTTCTAAAGTACAATTAAATATTTAAAATAATTTTCTCCATTTGGTATGCAAAATAACTCTTTAATTCCACGTGAAAAAAATTCCATCAAAAATTTACTCATAGACACTCAGAATCTATCTAATATACTTATTATTATTCTGAAACACAATTAAATATTTAAAACAAAATTGTCCATTCGTCAACTGAGCACGTCAACACAAAATAATTCGTCAATTCTACGTAATAAAAGTTTCATCAAAAGAACTACGCTCAAACACTCATAAATTATAACAAAGATATTTATTATACCTATCGTTATCACTTCTCAAGTACAATTAAATATTTAAAACAATTTTCTCCATTTGGCATACAAAATAACTCGTTGATTCCACATGATAAAAATTCCATCAAAAAATCTTTTCACAGACATGCAATTCCTCGTAATAAAAATTCCCTCAACTAATCCAAGACACTTAAAAAATATAACAAAAGTATCTAATATACCTATCGTTCTTACTTCTAAAACGCAATGAAATATTTAAATCAAAATCGTCTATTCTACACTAAAATAATTCGCCAATTATTTGATAAATGTTTCATCGAGTCATCTGTGTCTCCAAAGACACCAGAACTAGCTTTCAAGAACGTCTCGCGAAGCACAGAACACGAGTACTGCTGAAAAGCGTCCTGAAAGCAACCGAAGCAACAATAGCCACTAAAGACATTAACACCTGACGCCTAGAAAGAAGAAGCAGCGACTGCCGCGATAACGAAAAGGTTCGATTACACAGAGCCAGATTCGGTTGGTCCCGATTTAAATTCGTCAGGCGTGAAGCCAAATCTGAACGTGGAAGCGTCGGGATGCCCTTATTGTTCCATGGTCTGGCCTTTTGTGAGCAAATCGGGCTAGCAGACAGCCGGATAAACGCGAGGTACCAGCAAAGGGAGAAGGAGATCCGGCTGTCTGCGCCGAGGCAAAAGAAGCCGGCGTTCGTGAAAGACGCGGAATAAATCTTGGCTAGATAGTCGACAGATGAATCGCAATAATAAGCCGGAAGTGGCCTCGAGCGTTTGTCCCTTCCGTTCTCCGGCTGCCGCCGCGATTTTGATTAATTATTAGACACCTTTGTAACGAGGATTAATATTCCTCTGAATCTTGTTTACAATCGCTGGACACCTAGACACCTTGCCGTTCATTCGTCGAACACGTGGATCGCAAGAAGCACAATCGGTGTTGACAAACAGGATACTTGGCTGAGGTTTCAGAGCTATTGTAATTGCGATTTACAGACTAAAGTATCGGTGCAGTGTGATTTTTCTGATTAAAATGCTTGTAAGTATGTGTACATCGTCACTAGGTCGATTTTAATTAACGACGATTAGTGATGAACGGTTCCTTGAGGAGACGTGTGTGTTCGATTCGAATAGTTAGTGGACTGTGTTCCGGCGTCTCGACGTTTCCACCTTTTTATACTTCGCCGATTCGACGTTTTGATCTTTCGATATTTCTATTTTTATTATATCGTCACTAGGTTTATCTTAATTGACAACGATTAGTGATGAACGGTTCCTCGAGAAGACGTGTTGTTGACTTCGAATAATTAGTGGACTGTGTCCCGGCGTCTCGACGTTTCCACCTTTTTATACTTCGCCGATTCGACGTTTTGATCTTTCGATATTTCTATTTTTATTATATCGTCACTAGGTTTATCTTAATTGACAACGATTAGTGATGAACGGTTCCTCGAGAAGACGTGTTGTTGACTTCGAATAATTAGTGGACTGTGTCACGGCGTTTCGACGTTTCCACCTTTTTATACTTCGACATTTCGACGTTTCGATCTTTCAGTGTTTCTATCTTTCGGTGTTTCTTTCTTTCGGTGCTTCTATCTTTCAGTGTTTCTTTCTTTCGGTGTTTCTATCTTTCAGTGTTTCTATCTTTCGGTGTTTCATGGATTTCGCACAGCGATTTCCGTGACTTTGCGAACGAGCATCCTAATCTTAGAATCAAGTTTGATCCACTTTGGCTCTTCTCCGAAATTTATCTTACACGATGATGCAATTATAATTTTTCGTGGAAAATGTGTATGGAATGTAGATCACGTAGGCAAAATTTTTAGTCATCTTCCTAATTTTCTAACGTCGTAAAATTAATTCCTTAACCTTCGCTTATATTTTTCTCTTTCTTTGAACACATTGTTTACCGATAATTATAAAACTTAAATAACGCAACGACGTGAATACTAGAAAAATTAAAATTCATTTGTTTCAGTGAAAATATTTATTCTCATTTTAAATTTATCCCTAATTTTATTTTAAAAGCGAGTTCAAGAGATAAATTACATATTCATGAGTCAAAGTGAAAAATTCCACCTTTCGAATCTTTCTAAATTTTAATATCGAAACACTTCATTGATGTTTAATTTTTCTATTTAAAATAAACTGCTACTTTTTATTCAACGGAGTTAATTAATATAGGGAACAAACGGTTTGCCATCTATACAAATATCCAAATGAATATATACATATATCTTCGAATCTGCATTAATTAGCATTTTAATGCTTCACGTATTACAATTTGAATTATATAATTCTCACGTAACAAATCTGGGTTATTAATTGGATAAATCAAATTTATAGAAATAAAATGATAGATTTGTTGATTTTTAATTCAAAGAGACGGGTAGATGACTGCCTTTATGCATTTTAATTAGGGTGAATAACAACTTTGATTAGTCATTAGGTTTCGCCAGTTGAAATATCGCTCATTTACATCAATCTCGCGCAAATACTCTCATTTCGATAAGGAATGAGAATCGACAAACTTTTACCGAGGTTATGATTTCTGCTAATTAAATTTACCAGAGGTTAGAATTATCCGCTTTCTTTTCCTCTTAGCGAAAGCATTCCTCCTTTGAATAATACATAACCCGGCAAATGAGTATGCAATCGTATGCAATGCATTATCGTACCCTCGGAATTCGTAATTTATTTACAAGTCGAAAATTCTGGCAGGCAATGGTCGAGAAAAATCGATTTCTCGGAGCTGCAGATATTATTCTCGATTATTTCGATGATAATTAAATCATTCGATTCGTAATAAGTAAACATAGAATAAATAATTTCAGCGTAACTGGTTCCCTACTCGTTCTGATGTGTATTCATTATCAGCTATATTTCTCCTTCTTTTCATACGAAATCGTGGGTGAATCGAAACGTAAATTACTGTTACGTGCAGCGAACCTTAATTCCTGTGAATGCTTGGAAAATTGTCTTTCTCTGCCGCTTTATTTTCTGCTATTATTTCCACTGGAATATATTAACGTAACGAAATCAATCAGAGACGAAGAAGCGTTGGGAACTTTACCTCTCTTCAAAAAATCGTATTTAAATTCATTCGATTTTAAAACCCTTTAAACACGGTTTTAAAGGTTTTATTTATTATTATTAATTATTTCACCAACCTTAACTTTACAATAAACATAGATTTCTTGTATATAATAGGTTTTGTCAACACGATTTTATATACTTATATTATATAAATATTTTTAATACGATATATAGAACGTACATAAATAATTTGTTTAAATATTAGTAGATGTTAATCGATGAAAAATTTTAGGTATTTTTACGTATTTCTCGATTTTCATATTTTTATTTTTATTCGTTGTCATAATTATATTGCCACAATGAAAATTAATTTTTTTTCCCCTGTTTATAATATATAAATTACTGTATTAGTTTGTAAATTATTCGTTAAAACGTAATTTCATTAGAAAGTATACTTCGGAATTATACATCACTACAAATTAGCAATAAATTATCGGGGATACATATCCCTCGTGTTTTGAATTGCAAACACCTGTCGGGTTATTTAACTCCAGTTAAACGTCATGTACCAACAACATTTACACACATGGTATATGCAAAACAAATACCAAACCTGCAATACAAAACTCTACAACTAACTCGTATAATCGCGTGTCTCACATTCTCGAAACGTTATTTGAAAATTCCGCACAATTATATTATCAATCCTTTATAAAAGTCGTTTATATTCGAATATAAAAGCAGAATGAAAAAAACACAAAAATAAATTAAATTAAATAGCGAAAATATTTTGGTCGGGTTTCTCTTACTACATTTACGTCGCACAACTGTGAAAATTTATGAAGAAATATCATTTGCATCCAATTTAAAAATCTCAAATTTGTATAAAAGTTTAGATTATTATAGTCTCTAATCGTTCATTTCCTATAATTATTCTGAATAAATTATTTAAATAGTCCTTAAAATAGTCCTTAAAAAGATCATTATTATAATCAAATGTAAAAGTAGAAGGAAAAAAAAAATAAATTAAATCGAATTAAATTAAGGGAACAGAAAAATTGATACTAATGTTTAAGTTAGGTTTCCTTCACTACAATTATGTCACTCTCACTAAGAAAATTTAATTTCAAAATCTCAAATTTTTCAAACGAAAGACAATTCCCTTCTAAATCATCTACTAGTAGATACATTATCACTTACCCTCCAATTTCTTACACTTTTCAAAACCCACTAAACACCAAATACAACTGAACATAAAATTATAACGAAATATAAGAGAAAGAAAGGAAGAAAAGGAATTAAAAATTCTAGGTACAAAGAAGAGGGGAAAAGGGTTAATAGATGGTTGACAAAACACTAATTACTGCTACCTTCCAATTCCTATAACTATTCACTCACAAAACCTGTCAAACACCAAATACAAACAAATATAAAATTATAATGAAATATAAAGAAAAAAAAAATTAGGGAAAGGAATTAAAAATTCTAGACACAAATAAAAGAAGGGAAAAGGGTTAATAGTTGATTGACAAAACTTTAATAACCGTTACCCTCCAATTCCTATAATCATTCACTCACAGAACCCGTGAAACACCAATTATAACGAAAACGAAATAGAAAACAAAAAAAGAAAAGAAAATGAATAAAAAATTCTAGGCACTAAAAGAGATGGGAGAAGGGTTAGTAGATGGTTGACAAAACTCTAATAACCGCTACCCTCCAATTCCTATAACCATTCACTCACAGAACCCACCAAACAGCAAACACAACCGAATACAAAAATATAACAAAATATAAAAGAGAATGAATTAAAAATTCTAGGCACAAGAAATAAGGGAAAAGTGTTAGTATATCATTGACAAAACTCTAATAACCGCTAGCCTCCAATTCCTATAATCATTCACTCAGAGAACCCGCGAAACACCAATTATAACCGAAACGAAATAGGAAAGAAAAAAGAAAAGAAAATAAATAAAAAATTGTAGGCACTAAAAGAGAAGGGAAAAGGGTTAGTAGCTGGTTGAAGAACGGCAGGGTTGGCAGGTGACACAAGTGGTATGGGGATCGGATTGGCCCGATCCAGGTCCGGGATAAGTTAGAAAGGGGATGCGCGTGGAAAGGTCGAAAGTGGCGAGGGTGGCGGCGTGGTGGGGGGAAGAAAGGGATGGTACCTGCGCGAGATCTCGGTTCGAAAGGGGCGGTCGGGTACGGCGTTAACGCGCGGCCGGCAGTTTCTCGCGAGCCGCGAGCCGTGTCGTACTCCGTGGATGCGCGCGCAGCCTCGCCTCGCTTCTCTTCGTTTGCACCTGTCGCGTCTAACTTCGCGCCTCGGCGACGCGGCACGGGCACCGACGTTGCGTTTTCGTTCGAACCGCTACAAGCTTCGTCCACCACGGTTTCACGACACGAGTGACACGCTCGCCGCGTGATATCGCGTGACTCAGCACGAGACACGATTTTCCTCCTCCTCCACCGCGATCCGCGCTCGTTCGAACACTCGACCGCGAACTTTCGAAGCAACGCGAGTGCCGTTCCGATTCTATCGATTCGTCGAGTGACTTTCGAGTTCTTTACCCCCTCCACCGTGAACGGTGATCGACGCGGTGATCGGTAGATGGCTCGCTCGCAGTCACGAGGGTACTCGACCGTTTGAAATTCGAGTGGCGACCCGTGCGACTAATTGCCGGCGAGCGTGTGTCGGTGATCGAAGAGTAGTGTCCTAACCGGCGCGTGACTTCCGTCGCTTCCGAGCTCGGACTCGTGGCTCTACGAACTTATACTCTTCTCGCGCTGACTACCCCTTTTATCCGCGATGGTAGGGAGGTCTTAACGTCTCTCTTCACACGTTCTCCCTTTTCGGATTCTTGCTATTCGGGGCCCGGTGGAATCTCTTTGTCCGAAGTGAACCGTGACAGAGTTAAATTGCCACCGGCGGCTGTGCGCGCGTGTCTGTGAAGGGGGCAGAATTCACGGGAATTCAGGGAATGGTCGGCGAGTGTAGTGGAGCTGGCGAGTACAGTCTACTGCGGTGCCACCGTGTGTATCAGCTGGTCACCGAGGTCGTCCGACAAACGTGCCCGGCGATTTCAACACTGGCCGTAAGTGACACACAGCCTTTTGTTTATGTTTCGCTTTATTTTCGCGTTACCACCGGCGTGGAAACCGCCTTTTGTCTCTACGGACGTTTGTTTGGTTATCGCTGAAGGTTCCAGTGTCTCGCGTCACGCGAGATAAGATCTTCAGGACAGGTATTCCGTGAGGATGCGATTAGTTTTTGATTATTCCTCTTTTCGGCCGTGTTTCAGGTTGTGCAAGGTACTCCCGTTGGTTTTAACGCGTTACCAGGGTTACGTAATTTCTCGGTGTGGATTTATAAATAGAGGAGGAAATTTGTCCACCGGTGTATGGAAAAAGCCTGTTTAAACGCGGGCTTTGTTGCGCTTTTTCGCCCGCGTAACGAATTCGTTTCGCGAGCTATTTGGTCAGCGGTAATTTAAATGCTAATAGGACAATAAATATTCTCGTTAAAATGATAATGAAAATGAAATTAACGTGGGTACAATATAGAGTTTTTCCTTCGTAAGTAGAAAGCAATGATTGGGGCCTTGTGGCTAGAAAATGAAAAGAAAGTAATTGTCTAGGGGAACGCGTAAGGAATCTAGAAATTTTCTAGTGCTTTCTGTTGTTTATTAACTATTAATAATTCCTTTTAAGTTGATGGTTATAATATTTCAACTTACATAGCATTTATTTATTTATTTATTTTTTTATTACAGTACAATAATTTCAATCTCATAGTCGGAGTATTTATTCATACGTGTATATGTATGAGAAAAATTTACAAATTTTATTGCGTTTCCTGTTATTTATAACAAATGAAATGAATTGATAGATCAATAATTTCTCTTTTAATAATAACAATTATAATTCTTCAATAAATAATATTTTTTTCAAACATGGAACTGTATAATTAAGAGAAATGTGTGTAAAAAGTACGCAAATTTTATTCTACTTTTTATTATATAAAACAAATTGCCGTGATAAAACATTTAAATGTTAATAATCCATATGACGAGTAGGCAAATTTTATACTACATTGTATTATATTGAACAAATTAATATCATAAAAAATTTAAATATTAATCGTTTGCTCTTGACAGACGAACCTCGCTCGCCATTTAATCAGCTTCTGAAATTAAAAAATTTTAATCACCCAACGTTCAGAGTGAAATAATTCTACGTCTTAATTTCTATACGATTTCTTATTTACCGTTTTAAAAATATCGTCGACTTTAAGGCAGGTGGAATTACTATTTTTCTGTAACGAAAAAATCGTCGAGTGCAAAGGGTTAATAAACCGATTATTGCAAAATCGAAAATTATAATTCTCATTCATAGACGTAGGATATTTTTCCTAGATATTTCTCCGAAATATCGAGGACAATAGTTAAAATATCGCGATCAAAGAGGAAAAGGAACGCGTGTAAACTGTCCGGGATATTTTTCATCGCGAAAATTGCTCTATATCCCCGATTACGCAAATTTTTCGATATTTCTAGTACACACGACGACTTGAAACGTATGCAGCCTTCAAACACTATTTCCCTAGAAAATTCTATGAAATAACCCCGGCGTTTGTACGTCTCTCTTAATGCTCGAACGACGATCGATTTTCGTAATTTCCCGTGCACCGGATTTCCTTAAACCGTTTTCTCTCTTTGATGGCCGGCCAACAAAGATAAATGTCGGGAACTCGATTTAAGGTGCTTGGAATGGAACGATCGTGGCACGATTTTATTTTCACTCGCGAGCGAGTATACGTGCGCTCCAAAATTCTCCCACTTCCTCTCCTCTCTCTCCTTTTTTCTTTTTTTTCGCCTCCTTTTTCTAAACTAAACGAGATTCCATTTCCATTCACCGACACCATCGAGAATCGTTCCTCGTCTTTAGAAACACTGGCGTAACTAATATGCCGCGTATCGTTTCTGTATATCTACAGGGTGACCGCGAAATCGCTTATTATTTCAGAAAAATACGCGCCGACGAAGGTGTAAATAAATTCTACGGATCGAATGATCG
>NW_027471459.1:0-25030 GCF_051020765.1 Lasioglossum baleicum
AGGATGCATCCCGCAGGCTAGTCGAGCAAAAACACGAGCGAGAGGATGCATCCCGCAGGCTAGTCGAGTAAAAACACGTGCGAGAGGATGCATCCCGCAGGCTAGTCGAGTAGAAACACGTGCTAGATGATGCTTCCCGCAGGCTAGTCGAGTAAAAACACGTGCGAGATGATGCATCCCGCAGGCTAGTCGAGTAAAAACACGTGAGAGAGGATGCATCCCGCAGGCTAGTCGAGTAACAACACGTGCGAGAGGATGCATCCCGCAGGCTAGTCGAGTAAAAACACGTGCGAGAGGATGCATCCCGCAGGCTAGTCGAGCAAAAACACGTGCGAGAGGATTCATCCCGCAGGCTAGTCGAGTAAAAACACGTGCTAGAGGATGCATCCCGCAGGCTAGTCGAGTAAAAACACGTGCGAGAGGATGCATCCCGCAGGCTAGTCGAGTAAAAACACGAGCGAGAGGATGCATCCCGCAGGCTAGTCGAGCAAAAACACGAGCGAGAGGATGCATCCCGCAGGCTAGTCGAGTAAAAACACGTGCGAGAGGATGCATCCCGCAGGCTAGTCGAGTAGAAACACGTGCTAGATGATGCTTCCCGCAGGCTAGTCGAGTAAAAACACGTGCGAGATGATGCATCCCGCAGGCTAGTCGAGTAAAAACACGTGAGAGAGGATGCATCCCGCAGGCTAGTCGAGTAAAAACACGTGCGAGAGGATGCATCCCGCATGCTAGTCGGGTAAAAACACGTGCGAGAGGATGCTTCCCGCAGGCTAGACGAGTAAAAACACGTGCGAGAGGATGCATCCGCAGGCTAGTCGAGTAAAAACACGTGCGAGAGGATGCATCCCGCAGGCTAGTCGAGTAAAAACACGTGCTAGAGGATGCATCCCGCAGGCTAGTCGAGTAAAAACACGTGCTAGAGGATGCATCCCGCAGGCTAGTCGAGTAAAAACACGTGCGAGAGGATTCATCCCGCAGGCTAGTCGAGTAAAAACACGAGCGAGAGGATGCATCCGCAGGCTAGTCGAGTAAAAATACGTGCGAGAGGATGCATCCCGCAGGCTAGTCGAGTAACAACACGTGCGAGAGGATGCATCCCGCAGGCTAGTCGAGTAAAAACACGTGCGAGAGGATGCTTCCCGCAGGCTAGTCGAGTAAAAACAAGTGCGAGAGGATGCATCCCGCATGCTAGTCGAGTAAAAACACGTGCGAGAGGATGCATCCCGCAGGCTAGTCGAGTAAAAACACGTGCGAGAGGATGCATCCCGCAGGCTAGTCGAGTAAAAACACGTGCGAGAGGATGCATCCCGCAGGCTAGTCGAGCAAAAACACGTGCGAGAGGATTCATCCCGCAGGCTAGTCGAGTAAAAACACGTGCTAGAGGATGCATCCCGCAGGCTAGTCGAGTAAAAACACGTGCGAGAGGATGCATCCCGCAGGCTATTCGGATAAAAACACATGCGAGAGGATGCATCCCGCAGGCTAGTCGAGTAAAAACACGTGCGAGAGGATGCTTCCCGCAGGCTAGTCGAGTAAAAACACGTGCCAGAGGATGCATCCCGCAGGCTAGTCGAGTAAAAACACGTGCGAGAGGATGCATCCCGCAGGCTATTCGGATAAAAACACGTGAGAGAGGATGCATCCCGCAGGCTAGTCGGTTAAAAACACGTGCGAGATGATGCATCCCGCAGGCTAGTCGAGTAAAAACACGTGCGAGAGGATGCATCCCGCAGACTAGTCGAGTAGAAACGCGTGCGAGAGGATGCATCCCGCAGGCTAGTCGAGTAAAAACACGTGCGAGAGGATGCATCCCGCAGGCTAGTCGAGTAAAAACACGTGCGAGAGGATGCATCCCGCAGGCTAGTCGAGTAAAAACACGTGCGAGAGGATGCATCCCGCAGGGTAGTCGAGTAAAAACACGTGCGAGAGGATGCATCCCGCATGCTAGTCGGGTAAAAACACGTGCGAGAGGATGCTTCCCGCAGGCTAGACGAGTAAAAACACGTGCGAGAGCATGCATCCCGCAGGGTAGTCGAGTAAAAACACGTGCGAGAGGATGCATCCCGCAGGCTAGTCGAGTAAAAACACGTGCGAGTGGATGCATCCCGCAGGCTAGTCGAGTAAAAACACATGCGAGAGGATGCATCCCGCAGGCTAGTCGAGTAAAAACACGTGCGAGAGGATGCATCTCGCAGGCCAGTCGAGTAAAAACACGTGCGAGAGGATGCTTCCCGCAGGATAGTCGAGTAAAAACACGTGCGAGAGGATGCATCCCGCAGGCTAGTCCAGTAAAAACACGTGCGAGAGGATGCTTCCCGCAGGATAGTCGAGTAAAAACACGTGCGAGAGGATGCATCCCGCAGGCTAGTCCAGTAAAAACACGTGCGAGAGGATGCATCCCGCAGGCTAGTCGAGTAAAAACACGTGCGAGAGGATGCATCCCGCAGGCTAGTCGAGTAAAAACACGTGCGAGGTTTTTTGTGGGATGCGCATGCGCAGGTTTTGTGGGATGCGCATGGCTAGTCGAGCAAAAACACGTGTGAGAAGATGCATCCCGCAGGCTAGTCGAGCAAAAATACGTGCGAGAGGATGCATCCCGCAGGCTAGTCGAGTAAAAACACGTGCGAGAGGATGCATCCCGCAGGCTAGTCGAGTAAAAACACGTGCGAGAGGATGCATCCCGCAGGCTAGTCGAGTAAAAACACGTGCGAGAGGATGCATCCCGCAGGCTAGTCGAGTAAAAACACGTGCGAGAGGATGCATCCCGCAGGCTATTCGTATAAAAACACATGCGAGAGGATGCATCCCGCAGGCTAGTCGAGTAAAAACACGTGCGAGAGGATGCATCCCGCAGGCTATTCGGATAAAAACACGTGAGAGGGGATGCATCCCGCAGGCTAGTCGGTTAAAAACACGTGCGAGATGATGCATCCCGCAGGCTAGTCGAGTAAAAACACGTGCGAGAGGATGCATCCCGCAGGCTAGTCGAGTAAAAACACGTGCGAGAGGATGCATGCCGCAGGCTAGTCGAGTAAAAACACGTGCTAGAGGATGCATCCCGCAGGCTAGTCGAGTGAAAACACGTGCGAGAGGATGCATCCCGCAGGCTAGTCGAGTAAAAACACGAGCGAGAGGATGCATCCCTCAGGCTAGTCGAGCAAAAAAAAGGGCGAGAGGATGCATCCCGCAGGCTAGTCGAGTAGAAACGCGTGCGAGAGGATGCATCCCGCAGGCTAGTCGAGTAAAAACACGTGCGAGAGGATGCATCCCGCAGGCTAGTCGAGTAAAAACACGTGCGAGAGGATGCATCCCGCAGGCTAGTCGAGTAAAAACACGTGCGAGAGGATGCATCCCGCAGGCTAGTCGAAAAAAACACGTGTGAGAGGATGCATCCCGCAGGCTAGTCGATTAAAAACACGTGCGAGAGGATGCATCCCGCAGGCTAGTCGAGTAAAAACACGTGCGAGAGGATGCATCCCGCAGGCTATTCGGATAAAAACACATGCGAGAGGATGCATCCCGCAGGCTAGTCGAGTAAAAACACGTGCGAGAGGATGCATCCCGCAGGCTAGTCGAGTAAAAACACGAGCGAGAGGATGCATCCCGCAGGCTAGTCGAGTAAAAACACGTGCGAGAGGATGCATCCCGCAGGCTAGTCGAAAAAAACACGTGTGAGAGGATGCATCCCGCAGGCTAGTCGATTAAAAACACGTGCGAGAGGATGCATCCCGCAGGCTAGTCGAGTAAAAACACGTGCGAGAGGATGCTTCCCGCAGGCTAGTCGAGTAAAAACACGTGCGAGAGGATGCATCCCGCAGGCTAGTCGAGTAAAAACACGTGCGAGAGGATGCATCCCGCAGGCTAGTCGAGTAAAAACACGAGCGAGAGGATGCATCCCGCAGGCTAGTCGAGCAAAAACACGTGCGAGAGGATGCATCCCGCAGGCTAGTCGAAAAAAACACGTGTGAGAGGATGCATCCCGCAGGCTAGTCGATTAAAAACACGTGCGAGAGGATGCATCCCGCAGGCTAGTCGAGTAAAAACACGTGCGAGAGGATGCATCCCGCAGGCTATTCGGATAAAAACACATGCGAGAGGATGCATCCCGCAGGCTAGTCGAGTAAAAACACGTGCGAGAGGATGCTTCCCGCAGGCTAGTCGAGTAAAAACACGTGCGAGAGGATGCATCCCGCAGGCTAGTCGAGTAAAAACACGTGCGAGAGGATGCATCCCGCAGGCTAGTCGAGTAAAAACACGAGCGAGAGGATGCATCCCGCAGGCTAGTCGAGCAAAAACACGTGCGAGAGGACGCATCCCGCAGGCTAGTCGAGTAAAAACACGTGCGAGAGGATGCATCCCGCAGGCTAGTCGAGTAGAAACACGTGCTAGAGGATGCTTCCCGCAGGCTAGTCGAGTAAAAACACGTGCGAGATGATGCATCCCGCAGGCTAGTCGAGTAGAAACGCGTGCGAGAGGATGCATCCCGCAGGCTAGTCGAGTAAAAACACGTGCGAGAGGATGCATCCCGCAGGCTAGTCGAGTAAAAACACGTGCGAGAGGATGCATCCCGCAGGCTAGTCGAGTAGAAACACGTCCTAGAGGATGCTTCCCGCAGGCTAGTCGAGTAAAAACACGTGCGAGATGATGCATCCCGCAGGCTAGTCGAGTAAAAACACGTGCTGGAGGATGCATCCCGCAGGCTAGTCGAGTAAAGCACGTGCGAGAGGATGCTTCCCGCAGGCTAGTCGAGTAAAAACACGTGCGAGGTTTTGTGGGATGCGCATGCGCAGGTTTTGTGGGATGCGCATGGCTAGTCGAGCAAAAACACGTGTGAGAGGATGCATCCCGCAGGCTAGTCGAGCAAAAGCACGTGCGAGAGGATGCATCCCGCAGGCTAGTCGAGTAAAAACACGTGCGAGAGGATGCATCCCGCAGGCTAGTCGAGTAAAAACACGTGCGAGAGGATGCATCCCGCAGGCTAGTCGAGTAGAAACGCGTGCGAGAGGATGCATCCCGCAGGCTAGTCGAGTAAAAACACGTGCGAGAGGATGCATCCCGCAGGCTAGTCGAGTAAAAACACGTGCGAGAGGATGCATCCCGCAGGCTAGTCGAGTAAAAACACATGCGAGAGGATGCATCCCGCAGGCTAGTCGAGTAAAAACACGTGCGAGAGGATGCATCTCGCAGGCTAGTCGAGTAAAAACACTTGCGAGAGGATGCTTCCCGCAGGATAGTCGAGTAAAAACACGTGCGAGATGATGCATCCCGCAGGCTAGTCGAGTAAAAACACGTGCTGGAGGATGCATCCCGCAGGCTAGTCGAGTAAAGCACGTGCGAGAGGATGCTTCCCGCAGGCTAGTCGAGTAAAAACACGTGCGAGGTTTTGTGGGATGCGCATGCGCAGGTTTTGTGGGATGCGCATGGCTAGTCGAGCAAAAACACGTGTGAGAGGATGCATCCCGCAGGCTAGTCGAGCAAAAGCACGTGCGAGAGGATGCATCCCGCAGGCTAGTCGAGTAAAAACACGTGCGAGAGGATGCATCCCGCAGGCTAGTCGAGTAAAAACACGTGCGAGAGGATGCATTCCGCAGGCTAGTCGAGCAAAAACACGTGCGAGAGGATTCATCCCGCAGGCTAGTCGAGTAAAAACACGTGCTAGAGGATGCATCCCGCAGGCTAGTCGAGTAAAAACACGTGCGAGAGGATGCATCCCGCAGGCTAGTCGAGTAAAAACACGAGCGAGAGGATGCATCCCGCAGGCTAGTCGAGCAAAAACACGAGCGAGAGGATGCATCCCGCAGGCTAGTCGAGTAAAAACACGTGCGAGAGGATGCATCCCGCAGGCTAGTCGAGTAGAAACACGTGCTAGATGATGCTTCCCGCAGGCTAGTCGAGTAAAAACACGTGCGAGATGATGCATCCCGCAGGCTAGTCGAGTAAAAACACGTGAGAGAGGATGCATCCCGCAGGCTAGTCGAGTAACAACACGTGCGAGAGGATGCATCCCGCAGGCTAGTCGAGTAAAAACACGTGCGAGAGGATGCTTCCCGCAGGCTAGTCGAGTAAAAACAAGTGCGAGAGGATGCATCCCGCATGCTAGTCGAGTAAAAACACGTGCGAGAGGATGCATCCCGCAGGCTAGTCGAGTAAAAACACGTGCGAGAGGATGCATCCCGCAGGCTAGTCGAGTAAAAACACGTGCGAGAGGATGCATCCCGCAGGCTAGTCGGATAAAAACACATGCGAGAGGATGCATCCCGCAGGCTAGTCGAGTAAAAACACGTGCGAGAGGATGCTTCCCGCAGGCTAGTCGAGTAAAAACACGTGCCAGAGGATGCATCCCGCAGGCTAGTCGAGTAAAAACACGTGCGAGAGGATGCATCCCGCAGGCTATTCGGATAAAAACACGTGAGAGAGGATGCATCCCGCAGGCTAGTCGGTTAAAAACACGTGCGAGATGATGCATCCCGCAGGCTAGTCGAGTAAAAACACGTGCGAGAGGATGCATCCCGCAGACTAGTCGAGTAGAAACGCGTGCGAGAGGATGCATCCCGCAGGCTAGTCGAGTAAAAACACGTGCGAGAGGATGCATCCCGCAGGCTAGTCGAGTAAAAACACGTGCGAGAGGATGCATCCCGCAGGCTAGTCGAGTAAAAACACGTGCGAGAGGATGCATCCCGCAGGGTAGTCGAGTAAAAACACGTGCGAGAGGATGCATCCCGCATGCTAGTCGGGTAAAAACACGTGCGAGAGGATGCTTCCCGCAGGCTAGACGAGTAAAAACACGTGCGAGAGCATGCATCCCGCAGGGTAGTCGAGTAAAAACACGTGCGAGAGGATGCATCCCGCAGGCTAGTCGAGTAAAAACACGTGCGAGTGGATGCATCCCGCAGGCTAGTCGAGTAAAAACACATGCGAGAGGATGCATCCCGCAGGCTAGTCGAGTAAAAACACGTGCGAGAGGATGCATCTCGCAGGCCAGTCGAGTAAAAACACGTGCGAGAGGATGCTTCCCGCAGGATAGTCGAGTAAAAACACGTGCGAGAGGATGCATCCCGCAGGCTAGTCCAGTAAAAACACGTGCGAGAGGATGCTTCCCGCAGGATAGTCGAGTAAAAACACGTGCGAGAGGATGCATCCCGCAGGCTAGTCCAGTAAAAACACGTGCGAGAGGATGCATCCCGCAGGCTAGTCGAGTAAAAACACGTGCGAGAGGATGCATCCCGCAGGCTAGTCGAGTAAAAACACGTGCGAGGTTTTTTGTGGGATGCGCATGCGCAGGTTTTGTGGGATGCGCATGGCTAGTCGAGCAAAAACACGTGTGAGAAGATGCATCCCGCAGGCTAGTCGAGCAAAAATACGTGCGAGAGGATGCATCCCGCAGGCTAGTCGAGTAAAAACACGTGCGAGAGGATGCATCCCGCAGGCTAGTCGAGTAAAAACACGTGCGAGAGGATGCATCCCGCAGGCTAGTCGAGTAAAAACACGTGCGAGAGGATGCATCCCGCAGGCTAGTCGAGTAAAAACACGTGCGAGAGGATGCATCCCGCAGGCTATTCGTATAAAAACACATGCGAGAGGATGCATCCCGCAGGCTAGTCGAGTAAAAACACGTGCGAGAGGATGCATCCCGCAGGCTATTCGGATAAAAACACGTGAGAGGGGATGCATCCCGCAGGCTAGTCGGTTAAAAACACGTGCGAGATGATGCATCCCGCAGGCTAGTCGAGTAAAAACACGTGCGAGAGGATGCATCCCGCAGGCTAGTCGAGTAAAAACACGTGCGAGAGGATGCATGCCGCAGGCTAGTCGAGTAAAAACACGTGCTAGAGGATGCATCCCGCAGGCTAGTCGAGTGAAAACACGTGCGAGAGGATGCATCCCGCAGGCTAGTCGAGTAAAAACACGAGCGAGAGGATGCATCCCTCAGGCTAGTCGAGCAAAAAAAAGGGCGAGAGGATGCATCCCGCAGGCTAGTCGAGTAGAAACGCGTGCGAGAGGATGCATCCCGCAGGCTAGTCGAGTAAAAACACGTGCGAGAGGATGCATCCCGCAGGCTAGTCGAGTAAAAACACGTGCGAGAGGATGCATCCCGCAGGCTAGTCGAGTAAAAACACGTGCGAGAGGATGCATCCCGCAGGCTAGTCGAAAAAAACACGTGTGAGAGGATGCATCCCGCAGGCTAGTCGATTAAAAACACGTGCGAGAGGATGCATCCCGCAGGCTAGTCGAGTAAAAACACGTGCGAGAGGATGCATCCCGCAGGCTATTCGGATAAAAACACATGCGAGAGGATGCATCCCGCAGGCTAGTCGAGTAAAAACACGTGCGAGAGGATGCATCCCGCAGGCTAGTCGAGTAAAAACACGAGCGAGAGGATGCATCCCGCAGGCTAGTCGAGTAAAAACACGTGCGAGAGGATGCATCCCGCAGGCTAGTCGAAAAAAACACGTGTGAGAGGATGCATCCCGCAGGCTAGTCGATTAAAAACACGTGCGAGAGGATGCATCCCGCAGGCTAGTCGAGTAAAAACACGTGCGAGAGGATGCTTCCCGCAGGCTAGTCGAGTAAAAACACGTGCGAGAGGATGCATCCCGCAGGCTAGTCGAAAAAAACACGTGTGAGAGGATGCATCCCGCAGGCTAGTCGATTAAAAACACGTGCGAGAGGATGCATCCCGCAGGCTAGTCGAGTAAAAACACGTGCGAGAGGATGCATCCCGCAGGCTATTCGGATAAAAACACATGCGAGAGGATGCATCCCGCAGGCTAGTCGAGTAAAAACACGTGCGAGAGGATGCTTCCCGCAGGCTAGTCGAGTAAAAACACGTGCGAGAGGATGCATCCCGCAGGCTAGTCGAGTAAAAACACGTGCGAGAGGATGCATCCCGCAGGCTAGTCGAGTAAAAACACGAGCGAGAGGATGCATCCCGCAGGCTAGTCGAGCAAAAACACGTGCGAGAGGACGCATCCCGCAGGCTAGTCGAGTAAAAACACGTGCGAGAGGATGCATCCCGCAGGCTAGTCGAGTAGAAACACGTGCTAGAGGATGCTTCCCGCAGGCTAGTCGAGTAAAAACACGTGCGAGATGATGCATCCCGCAGGCTAGTCGAGTAGAAACGCGTGCGAGAGGATGCATCCCGCAGGCTAGTCGAGTAAAAACACGTGCGAGAGGATGCATCCCGCAGGCTAGTCGAGTAAAAACACGTGCGAGAGGATGCATCCCGCAGGCTAGTCGAGTAGAAACACGTCCTAGAGGATGCTTCCCGCAGGCTAGTCGAGTAAAAACACGTGCGAGATGATGCATCCCGCAGGCTAGTCGAGTAAAAACACGTGCTGGAGGATGCATCCCGCAGGCTAGTCGAGTAAAGCACGTGCGAGAGGATGCTTCCCGCAGGCTAGTCGAGTAAAAACACGTGCGAGGTTTTGTGGGATGCGCATGCGCAGGTTTTGTGGGATGCGCATGGCTAGTCGAGCAAAAACACGTGTGAGAGGATGCATCCCGCAGGCTAGTCGAGCAAAAGCACGTGCGAGAGGATGCATCCCGCAGGCTAGTCGAGTAAAAACACGTGCGAGAGGATGCATCCCGCAGGCTAGTCGAGTAAAAACACGTGCGAGAGGATGCATCCCGCAGGCTAGTCGAGTAAAAACACGTGCGAGAGGATGCATCCCGCAGGCTAGTCGAGTAAAAACACGTGCGAGAGGATGCATCCCGCAGGCTAGTCGAGTAAAAACACGTGCGAGAGGATGCATCCCGCAGGCTAGTCGAGTAGAAACGCGTGCGAGAGGATGCATCCCGCAGGCTAGTCGAGTAAAAACACGTGCGAGAGGATGCATCCCGCAGGCTAGTCGAGTAAAAACACGTGCGAGAGGATGCATCCCGCAGGCTAGTCGAGTAAAAACACATGCGAGAGGATGCATCCCGCAGGCTAGTCGAGTAAAAACACGTGCGAGAGGATGCATCTCGCAGGCTAGTCGAGTAAAAACACTTGCGAGAGGATGCTTCCCGCAGGATAGTCGAGTAAAAACACGTGCGAGAGGATGCATCCCGCAGGCTAGTCGAGTAAAAACACGTGCGAGAGGATGCATCCCGCAGGCTAGTCGAGTAAAAACACGTGCGAGAGGATGCTTCCCGCAGGCTAGTCGAGTAAAAACACGTGCGAGGTTTTGTGGGATGCGCCTGCGCAGGTTTTGTGGGATGCGCATGGCTAGTCGAGCAAAAACACGTGCGAGAGGATGCATCCCGCAGGCTAGTCGAGTAAAAACCCGTGCGAGAGGATGCATCCCGCAGGCTAGTCGAGTAAAAACACGTGCGAGAGGATGCTTCCCGCAGGCTAGTCGAGTAAAAACAAGTGCGGGAGGATGCATCCCGCATGCTAGTCGAGTAAAAACACGTGCGAGAGGATGCATCCCGCAGGCTAGTCGAGTAAAAACACGTGCGAGAGGATGCATCCCGCAGGCTAGTCGAGTAAAAACACGTGCGAGAGGATGCATCCCGCAGGCTAGTCGAGCAAAAACACGTGCGAGAGGATTCATCCCGCAGGCTAGTCGAGTAAAAACACGTGCGAGAGGATGCATCCCGCATGCTAGTCGGGTAAAAACACGTGCGAGAGGATGCTTCCCGCAGGCTAGACGAGTAAAAACACGTGCGAGAGGATGCATCCCGCAGGCTAGTCGAGTAAAAACACGTGCGAGAGGATGCATCCCGCAGGCTAGTCGTGTAAAAACACGTGCTAGAGGATGCATCCCGCAGGCTAGTCGAGTAAAAACACGTGCTAGAGGATGCATCCCGCAGGCTAGTCGAGTAAAAACACGTGCGAGAGGATTCATCCCGCAGGCTAGTCGAGTAAAAACACGAGCGAGAGGATGCATCCCGCAGGCTAGTCGAGCAAAAACACGTGCGAGAGGATGCATCCCGCAGGCTAGTCGAGTAAAAACACGTGCGAGGTTTTGTGGGATGCGCATGCGCAGGTTTTGTGGGATGCGCATGGCTAGTCGAGCAAAAACACGTGTGAGAGGATGCATCCCGCAGGCTAGTCGAGCAAAAACACGTGCGAGAGGATGCATCCCGCAGGCTAGTCGAGTAAAAACACGTGCGAGAGGATGCATCCCGCAGGCTAGTCGAGTAAAAACACGTGCGAGAGGATGCATCCCGCAGGCTAGTCGAGTAAAAATACGTGCGAGAGGATGCATCCCGCAGGCTAGTCGAGTAACAACACGTGCGAGAGGATGCATCCCGCAGGCTAGTCGAGTAGAAACACGTGCTAGAGGATGCTTCCCGCAGGCTAGTCGAGTAAAAACACGTGTGAGAGGATGCATCCCGCAGGCTAGTCGAGTAAAAACACGTGCGAGAGGATGCATCCCGCATGCTAGTCGAGTAAAAACACGTGCTAGAGGATGCTTCCCGCAGGCTAGTCGAGTAAAAACACGTGTGAGAGGATGCTTCCCGCAGGCTAGTTGATTAAAAACACGTGCGAGAGGATGCATCCCGCAGGCTAGTCGAGTAAAAACACGTGCGAGAGGATGCATCCCGCAGGCTATTCGGATAAAAACACATGCGAGAGGATGCATCCCGCAGGCTAGTCGAGTAAAAACACGTGCGAGAGGATGCATCCCGCAGGCTATTCGGATAAAAACACGTGAGAGAGGATGCATCCCGCAGGCTAGTCGGTTAAAAACACGTGCGAGATGATGCATCCCGCAGGCTAGTCGAGTAAAAACACGTGCGAGAGGATGCATCCCGCAGGCTAGTCGAGTAGAAACGCGTGCGAGAGGATGCATCCCGCAGGCTAGTCGAGTAAAAACACGTGCTAGAGGATGCATCCCGCAGGCTAGTCGAGTAAAAACACGTGCGAGAGGATGCATCCCGCAGGCTAGTCGAGTAAAAACACGAGCGAGAGGATGCATCCCGCAGGCTAGTCGAGCAAAAACACGAGCGAGAGGATGCATCCCGCAGGCTAGTCGAGTAAAAACACGTGCGAGAGGATGCATCCCGCAGGCTAGTCGAGTAGAAACACGTGCTAGATGATGCTTCCCGCAGGCTAGTCGAGTAAAAACACGTGCGAGATGATGCATCCCGCAGGCTAGTCGAGTAAAAACACGTGAGAGAGGATGCATCCCGCAGGCTAGTCGAGTAAAAACACGTGCGAGAGGATGCATCCCGCATGCTAGTCGGGTAAAAACACGTGCGAGAGGATGCTTCCCGCAGGCTAGACGAGTAAAAACACGTGCGAGAGGATGCATCCCGCAGGCTAGTCGAGTAAAAACACGTGCGAGAGGATGCATCCCGCAGGCTAGTCGAGTAAAAACACGTGCTAGAGGATGCATCCCGCAGGCTAGTCGAGTAAAAACACGTGCTAGAGGATGCATCCCGCAGGCTAGTCGAGTAAAAACACGTGCGAGAGGATTCATCCCGCAGGCTAGTCGAGTAAAAACACGAGCGAGAGGATGCATCCCGCAGGCTAGTCGAGTAAAAATACGTGCGAGAGGATGCATCCCGCAGGCTAGTCGAGTAACAACACGTGCGAGAGGATGCATCCCGCAGGCTAGTCGAGTAAAAACACGTGCGAGAGGATGCTTCCCGCAGGCTAGTCGAGTAAAAACAAGTGCGAGAGGATGCATCCCGCATGCTAGTCGAGTAAAAACACGTGCGAGAGGATGCATCCCGCAGGCTAGTCGAGTAAAAACACGTGCGAGAGGATGCATCCCGCAGGCTAGTCGAGTAAAAACACGTGCGAGAGGATGCATCCCGCAGGCTAGTCGAGCAAAAACACGTGCGAGAGGATTCATCCCGCAGGCTAGTCGAGTAAAAACACGTGCTAGAGGATGCATCCCGCAGGCTAGTCGAGTAAAAACACGTGCGAGAGGATGCATCCCGCAGGCTATTCGGATAAAAACACATGCGAGAGGATGCATCCCGCAGGCTAGTCGAGTAAAAACACGTGCGAGAGGATGCTTCCCGCAGGCTAGTCGAGTAAAAACACGTGCCAGAGGATGCATCCCGCAGGCTAGTCGAGTAAAAACACGTGCGAGAGGATGCATCCCGCAGGCTATTCGGATAAAAACACGTGAGAGAGGATGCATCCCGCAGGCTAGTCGGTTAAAAACACGTGCGAGATGATGCATCCCGCAGGCTAGTCGAGTAAAAACACGTGCGAGAGGATGCATCCCGCAGACTAGTCGAGTAGAAACGCGTGCGAGAGGATGCATCCCGCAGGCTAGTCGAGTAAAAACACGTGCGAGAGGATGCATCCCGCAGGCTAGTCGAGTAAAAACACGTGCGAGAGGATGCATCCCGCAGGCTAGTCGAGTAAAAACACGTGCGAGAGGATGCATCCCGCAGGGTAGTCGAGTAAAAACACGTGCGAGAGGATGCATCCCGCATGCTAGTCGGGTAAAAACACGTGCGAGAGGATGCTTCCCGCAGGCTAGACGAGTAAAAACACGTGCGAGAGCATGCATCCCGCAGGGTAGTCGAGTAAAAACACGTGCGAGAGGATGCATCCCGCAGGCTAGTCGAGTAAAAACACGTGCGAGTGGATGCATCCCGCAGGCTAGTCGAGTAAAAACACATGCGAGAGGATGCATCCCGCAGGCTAGTCGAGTAAAAACACGTGCGAGAGGATGCATCTCGCAGGCCAGTCGAGTAAAAACACGTGCGAGAGGATGCTTCCCGCAGGATAGTCGAGTAAAAACACGTGCGAGAGGATGCATCCCGCAGGCTAGTCCAGTAAAAACACGTGCGAGAGGATGCTTCCCGCAGGATAGTCGAGTAAAAACACGTGCGAGAGGATGCATCCCGCAGGCTAGTCCAGTAAAAACACGTGCGAGAGGATGCATCCCGCAGGCTAGTCGAGTAAAAACACGTGCGAGAGGATGCATCCCGCAGGCTAGTCGAGTAAAAACACGTGCGAGGTTTTTTGTGGGATGCGCATGCGCAGGTTTTGTGGGATGCGCATGGCTAGTCGAGCAAAAACACGTGTGAGAAGATGCATCCCGCAGGCTAGTCGAGCAAAAATACGTGCGAGAGGATGCATCCCGCAGGCTAGTCGAGTAAAAACACGTGCGAGAGGATGCATCCCGCAGGCTAGTCGAGTAAAAACACGTGCGAGAGGATGCATCCCGCAGGCTAGTCGAGTAAAAACACGTGCGAGAGGATGCATCCCGCAGGCTAGTCGAGTAAAAACACGTGCGAGAGGATGCATCCCGCAGGCTATTCGTATAAAAACACATGCGAGAGGATGCATCCCGCAGGCTAGTCGAGTAAAAACACGTGCGAGAGGATGCATCCCGCAGGCTATTCGGATAAAAACACGTGAGAGGGGATGCATCCCGCAGGCTAGTCGGTTAAAAACACGTGCGAGATGATGCATCCCGCAGGCTAGTCGAGTAAAAACACGTGCGAGAGGATGCATCCCTCAGGCTAGTCGAGTAAAAACACGTGCGAGAGGATGCATGCCGCAGGCTAGTCGAGTAAAAACACGTGCTAGAGGATGCATCCCGCAGGCTAGTCGAGTGAAAACACGTGCGAGAGGATGCATCCCGCAGGCTAGTCGAGTAAAAACACGAGCGAGAGGATGCATCCCTCAGGCTAGTCGAGCAAAAAAAAGGGCGAGAGGATGCATCCCGCAGGCTAGTCGAGTAGAAACGCGTGCGAGAGGATGCATCCCGCAGGCTAGTCGAGTAAAAACACGTGCGAGAGGATGCATCCCGCAGGCTAGTCGAGTAAAAACACGTGCGAGAGGATGCATCCCGCAGGCTAGTCGAGTAAAAACACGTGCGAGAGGATGCATCCCGCAGGCTAGTCGAAAAAAACACGTGTGAGAGGATGCATCCCGCAGGCTAGTCGATTAAAAACACGTGCGAGAGGATGCATCCCGCAGGCTAGTCGAGTAAAAACACGTGCGAGAGGATGCATCCCGCAGGCTATTCGGATAAAAACACATGCGAGAGGATGCATCCCGCAGGCTAGTCGAGTAAAAACACGTGCGAGAGGATGCATCCCGCAGGCTAGTCGAGTAAAAACACGAGCGAGAGGATGCATCCCGCAGGCTAGTCGAGTAAAAACACGTGCGAGAGGATGCATCCCGCAGGCTAGTCGAAAAAAACACGTGTGAGAGGATGCATCCCGCAGGCTAGTCGATTAAAAACACGTGCGAGAGGATGCATCCCGCAGGCTAGTCGAGTAAAAACACGTGCGAGAGGATGCTTCCCGCAGGCTAGTCGAGTAAAAACACGTGCGAGAGGATGCATCCCGCAGGCTAGTCGAGTAAAAACACGTGCGAGAGGATGCATCCCGCAGGCTAGTCGAGTAAAAACACGAGCGAGAGGATGCATCCCGCAGGCTAGTCGAGCAAAAACACGTGCGAGAGGATGCATCCCGCAGGCTAGTCGAAAAAAACACGTGTGAGAGGATGCATCCCGCAGGCTAGTCGATTAAAAACACGTGCGAGAGGATGCATCCCGCAGGCTAGTCGAGTAAAAACACGTGCGAGAGGATGCATCCCGCAGGCTATTCGGATAAAAACACATGCGAGAGGATGCATCCCGCAGGCTAGTCGAGTAAAAACACGTGCGAGAGGATGCTTCCCGCAGGCTAGTCGAGTAAAAACACGTGCGAGAGGATGCATCCCGCAGGCTAGTCGAGTAAAAACACGTGCGAGAGGATGCATCCCGCAGGCTAGTCGAGTAAAAACACGAGCGAGAGGATGCATCCCGCAGGCTAGTCGAGCAAAAACACGTGCGAGAGGACGCATCCCGCAGGCTAGTCGAGTAAAAACACGTGCGAGAGGATGCATCCCGCAGGCTAGTCGAGTAGAAACACGTGCTAGAGGATGCTTCCCGCAGGCTAGTCGAGTAAAAACACGTGCGAGATGATGCATCCCGCAGGCTAGTCGAGTAGAAACGCGTGCGAGAGGATGCATCCCGCAGGCTAGTCGAGTAAAAACACGTGCGAGAGGATGCATCCCGCAGGCTAGTCGAGTAAAAACACGTGCGAGAGGATGCATCCCGCAGGCTAGTCGAGTAGAAACACGTCCTAGAGGATGCTTCCCGCAGGCTAGTCGAGTAAAAACACGTGCGAGATGATGCATCCCGCAGGCTAGTCGAGTAAAAACACGTGCTGGAGGATGCATCCCGCAGGCTAGTCGAGTAAAGCACGTGCGAGAGGATGCTTCCCGCAGGCTAGTCGAGTAAAAACACGTGCGAGGTTTTGTGGGATGCGCATGCGCAGGTTTTGTGGGATGCGCATGGCTAGTCGAGCAAAAACACGTGTGAGAGGATGCATCCCGCAGGCTAGTCGAGCAAAAGCACGTGCGAGAGGATGCATCCCGCAGGCTAGTCGAGTAAAAACACGTGCGAGAGGATGCATCCCGCAGGCTAGTCGAGTAAAAACACGTGCGAGAGGATGCATCCCGCAGGCTAGTCGAGTAGAAACGCGTGCGAGAGGATGCATCCCGCAGGCTAGTCGAGTAAAAACACGTGCGAGAGGATGCATCCCGCAGGCTAGTCGAGTAAAAACACGTGCGAGAGGATGCATCCCGCAGGCTAGTCGAGTAAAAACACATGCGAGAGGATGCATCCCGCAGGCTAGTCGAGTAAAAACACGTGCGAGAGGATGCATCTCGCAGGCTAGTCGAGTAAAAACACTTGCGAGAGGATGCTTCCCGCAGGATAGTCGAGTAAAAACACGTGCGAGATGATGCATCCCGCAGGCTAGTCGAGTAAAAACACGTGCTGGAGGATGCATCCCGCAGGCTAGTCGAGTAAAGCACGTGCGAGAGGATGCTTCCCGCAGGCTAGTCGAGTAAAAACACGTGCGAGGTTTTGTGGGATGCGCATGCGCAGGTTTTGTGGGATGCGCATGGCTAGTCGAGCAAAAACACGTGTGAGAGGATGCATCCCGCAGGCTAGTCGAGCAAAAGCACGTGCGAGAGGATGCATCCCGCAGGCTAGTCGAGTAAAAACACGTGCGAGAGGATGCATCCCGCAGGCTAGTCGAGTAAAAACACGTGCGAGAGGATGCATCCCGCAGGCTAGTCGAGCAAAAACACGTGCGAGAGGATTCATCCCGCAGGCTAGTCGAGTAAAAACACGTGCTAGAGGATGCATCCCGCAGGCTAGTCGAGTAAAAACACGTGCGAGAGGATGCATCCCGCAGGCTAGTCGAGTAAAAACACGAGCGAGAGGATGCATCCCGCAGGCTAGTCGAGCAAAAACACGAGCGAGAGGATGCATCCCGCAGGCTAGTCGAGTAAAAACACGTGCGAGAGGATGCATCCCGCAGGCTAGTCGAGTAGAAACACGTGCTAGATGATGCTTCCCGCAGGCTAGTCGAGTAAAAACACGTGCGAGATGATGCATCCCGCAGGCTAGTCGAGTAAAAACACGTGAGAGAGGATGCATCCCGCAGGCTAGTCGAGTAAAAACACGTGCGAGAGGATGCATCCCGCATGCTAGTCGGGTAAAAACACGTGCGAGAGGATGCTTCCCGCAGGCTAGACGAGTAAAAACACGTGCGAGAGGATGCATCCCGCAGGCTAGTCGAGTAAAAACACGTGCGAGAGGATGCATCCCGCAGGCTAGTCGAGTAAAAACACGTGCTAGAGGATGCATCCCGCAGGCTAGTCGAGTAAAAACACGTGCTAGAGGATGCATCCCGCAGGCTAGTCGAGTAAAAACACGTGCGAGAGGATTCATCCCGCAGGCTAGTCGAGTAAAAACACGAGCGAGAGGATGCATCCCGCAGGCTAGTCGAGTAAAAATACGTGCGAGAGGATGCATCCCGCAGGCTAGTCGAGTAACAACACGTGCGAGAGGATGCATCCCGCAGGCTAGTCGAGTAAAAACACGTGCGAGAGGATGCTTCCCGCAGGCTAGTCGAGTAAAAACAAGTGCGAGAGGATGCATCCCGCATGCTAGTCGAGTAAAAACACGTGCGAGAGGATGCATCCCGCAGGCTAGTCGAGTAAAAACACGTGCGAGAGGATGCATCCCGCAGGCTAGTCGAGTAAAAACACGTGCGAGAGGATGCATCCCGCAGGCTAGTCGAGCAAAAACACGTGCGAGAGGATTCATCCCGCAGGCTAGTCGAGTAAAAACACGTGCTAGAGGATGCATCCCGCAGGCTAGTCGAGTAAAAACACGTGCGAGAGGATGCATCCCGCAGGCTATTCGGATAAAAACACATGCGAGAGGATGCATCCCGCAGGCTAGTCGAGTAAAAACACGTGCGAGAGGATGCTTCCCGCAGGCTAGTCGAGTAAAAACACGTGCCAGAGGATGCATCCCGCAGGCTAGTCGAGTAAAAACACGTGCGAGAGGATGCATCCCGCAGGCTATTCGGATAAAAACACGTGAGAGAGGATGCATCCCGCAGGCTAGTCGGTTAAAAACACGTGCGAGATGATGCATCCCGCAGGCTAGTCGAGTAAAAACACGTGCGAGAGGATGCATCCCGCAGACTAGTCGAGTAGAAACGCGTGCGAGAGGATGCATCCCGCAGGCTAGTCGAGTAAAAACACGTGCGAGAGGATGCATCCCGCAGGCTAGTCGAGTAAAAACACGTGCGAGAGGATGCATCCCGCAGGCTAGTCGAGTAAAAACACGTGCGAGAGGATGCATCCCGCAGGGTAGTCGAGTAAAAACACGTGCGAGAGGATGCATCCCGCATGCTAGTCGGGTAAAAACACGTGCGAGAGGATGCTTCCCGCAGGCTAGACGAGTAAAAACACGTGCGAGAGCATGCATCCCGCAGGGTAGTCGAGTAAAAACACGTGCGAGAGGATGCATCCCGCAGGCTAGTCGAGTAAAAACACGTGCGAGTGGATGCATCCCGCAGGCTAGTCGAGTAAAAACACATGCGAGAGGATGCATCCCGCAGGCTAGTCGAGTAAAAACACGTGCGAGAGGATGCATCTCGCAGGCCAGTCGAGTAAAAACACGTGCGAGAGGATGCTTCCCGCAGGATAGTCGAGTAAAAACACGTGCGAGAGGATGCATCCCGCAGGCTAGTCCAGTAAAAACACGTGCGAGAGGATGCTTCCCGCAGGATAGTCGAGTAAAAACACGTGCGAGAGGATGCATCCCGCAGGCTAGTCCAGTAAAAACACGTGCGAGAGGATGCATCCCGCAGGCTAGTCGAGTAAAAACACGTGCGAGAGGATGCATCCCGCAGGCTAGTCGAGTAAAAACACGTGCGAGGTTTTTTGTGGGATGCGCATGCGCAGGTTTTGTGGGATGCGCATGGCTAGTCGAGCAAAAACACGTGTGAGAAGATGCATCCCGCAGGCTAGTCGAGCAAAAATACGTGCGAGAGGATGCATCCCGCAGGCTAGTCGAGTAAAAACACGTGCGAGAGGATGCATCCCGCAGGCTAGTCGAGTAAAAACACGTGCGAGAGGATGCATCCCGCAGGCTAGTCGAGTAAAAACACGTGCGAGAGGATGCATCCCGCAGGCTAGTCGAGTAAAAACACGTGCGAGAGGATGCATCCCGCAGGCTATTCGTATAAAAACACATGCGAGAGGATGCATCCCGCAGGCTAGTCGAGTAAAAACACGTGCGAGAGGATGCATCCCGCAGGCTATTCGGATAAAAACACGTGAGAGGGGATGCATCCCGCAGGCTAGTCGGTTAAAAACACGTGCGAGATGATGCATCCCGCAGGCTAGTCGAGTAAAAACACGTGCGAGAGGATGCATCCCGCAGGCTAGTCGAGTAAAAACACGTGCGAGAGGATGCATGCCGCAGGCTAGTCGAGTAAAAACACGTGCTAGAGGATGCATCCCGCAGGCTAGTCGAGTGAAAACACGTGCGAGAGGATGCATCCCGCAGGCTAGTCGAGTAAAAACACGAGCGAGAGGATGCATCCCTCAGGCTAGTCGAGCAAAAAAAAGGGCGAGAGGATGCATCCCGCAGGCTAGTCGAGTAGAAACGCGTGCGAGAGGATGCATCCCGCAGGCTAGTCGAGTAAAAACACGTGCGAGAGGATGCATCCCGCAGGCTAGTCGAGTAAAAACACGTGCGAGAGGATGCATCCCGCAGGCTAGTCGAGTAAAAACACGTGCGAGAGGATGCATCCCGCAGGCTAGTCGAAAAAAACACGTGTGAGAGGATGCATCCCGCAGGCTAGTCGATTAAAAACACGTGCGAGAGGATGCATCCCGCAGGCTAGTCGAGTAAAAACACGTGCGAGAGGATGCATCCCGCAGGCTATTCGGATAAAAACACATGCGAGAGGATGCATCCCGCAGGCTAGTCGAGTAAAAACACGTGCGAGAGGATGCATCCCGCAGGCTAGTCGAGTAAAAACACGAGCGAGAGGATGCATCCCGCAGGCTAGTCGAGTAAAAACACGTGCGAGAGGATGCATCCCGCAGGCTAGTCGAAAAAAACACGTGTGAGAGGATGCATCCCGCAGGCTAGTCGATTAAAAACACGTGCGAGAGGATGCATCCCGCAGGCTAGTCGAGTAAAAACACGTGCGAGAGGATGCTTCCCGCAGGCTAGTCGAGTAAAAACACGTGCGAGAGGATGCATCCCGCAGGCTAGTCGAAAAAAACACGTGTGAGAGGATGCATCCCGCAGGCTAGTCGATTAAAAACACGTGCGAGAGGATGCATCCCGCAGGCTAGTCGAGTAAAAACACGTGCGAGAGGATGCATCCCGCAGGCTATTCGGATAAAAACACATGCGAGAGGATGCATCCCGCAGGCTAGTCGAGTAAAAACACGTGCGAGAGGATGCTTCCCGCAGGCTAGTCGAGTAAAAACACGTGCGAGAGGATGCATCCCGCAGGCTAGTCGAGTAAAAACACGTGCGAGAGGATGCATCCCGCAGGCTAGTCGAGTAAAAACACGAGCGAGAGGATGCATCCCGCAGGCTAGTCGAGCAAAAACACGTGCGAGAGGACGCATCCCGCAGGCTAGTCGAGTAAAAACACGTGCGAGAGGATGCATCCCGCAGGCTAGTCGAGTAGAAACACGTGCTAGAGGATGCTTCCCGCAGGCTAGTCGAGTAAAAACACGTGCGAGATGATGCATCCCGCAGGCTAGTCGAGTAGAAACGCGTGCGAGAGGATGCATCCCGCAGGCTAGTCGAGTAAAAACACGTGCGAGAGGATGCATCCCGCAGGCTAGTCGAGTAAAAACACGTGCGAGAGGATGCATCCCGCAGGCTAGTCGAGTAGAAACACGTCCTAGAGGATGCTTCCCGCAGGCTAGTCGAGTAAAAACACGTGCGAGATGATGCATCCCGCAGGCTAGTCGAGTAAAAACACGTGCTGGAGGATGCATCCCGCAGGCTAGTCGAGTAAAGCACGTGCGAGAGGATGCTTCCCGCAGGCTAGTCGAGTAAAAACACGTGCGAGGTTTTGTGGGATGCGCATGCGCAGGTTTTGTGGGATGCGCATGGCTAGTCGAGCAAAAACACGTGTGAGAGGATGCATCCCGCAGGCTAGTCGAGCAAAAGCACGTGCGAGAGGATGCATCCCGCAGGCTAGTCGAGTAAAAACACGTGCGAGAGGATGCATCCCGCAGGCTAGTCGAGTAAAAACACGTGCGAGAGGATGCATCCCGCAGGCTAGTCGAGTAAAAACACGTGCGAGAGGATGCATCCCGCAGGCTAGTCGAGTAAAAACACGTGCGAGAGGATGCATCCCGCAGGCTAGTCGAGTAAAAACACGTGCGAGAGGATGCATCCCGCAGGCTAGTCGAGTAGAAACGCGTGCGAGAGGATGCATCCCGCAGGCTAGTCGAGTAAAAACACGTGCGAGAGGATGCATCCCGCAGGCTAGTCGAGTAAAAACACGTGCGAGAGGATGCATCCCGCAGGCTAGTCGAGTAAAAACACATGCGAGAGGATGCATCCCGCAGGCTAGTCGAGTAAAAACACGTGCGAGAGGATGCATCTCGCAGGCTAGTCGAGTAAAAACACTTGCGAGAGGATGCTTCCCGCAGGATAGTCGAGTAAAAACACGTGCGAGAGGATGCATCCCGCAGGCTAGTCGAGTAAAAACACGTGCGAGAGGATGCATCCCGCAGGCTAGTCGAGTAAAAACACGTGCGAGAGGATGCTTCCCGCAGGCTAGTCGAGTAAAAACACGTGCGAGGTTTTGTGGGATGCGCCTGCGCAGGTTTTGTGGGATGCGCATGGCTAGTCGAGCAAAAACACGTGCGAGAGGATGCATCCCGCAGGCTAGTCGAGTAAAAACCCGTGCGAGAGGATGCATCCCGCAGGCTAGTCGAGTAAAAACACGTGCGAGAGGATGCTTCCCGCAGGCTAGTCGAGTAAAAACAAGTGCGGGAGGATGCATCCCGCATGCTAGTCGAGTAAAAACACGTGCGAGAGGATGCATCCCGCAGGCTAGTCGAGTAAAAACACGTGCGAGAGGATGCATCCCGCAGGCTAGTCGAGTAAAAACACGTGCGAGAGGATGCATCCCGCAGGCTAGTCGAGCAAAAACACGTGCGAGAGGATTCATCCCGCAGGCTAGTCGAGTAAAAACACGTGCGAGAGGATGCATCCCGCATGCTAGTCGGGTAAAAACACGTGCGAGAGGATGCTTCCCGCAGGCTAGACGAGTAAAAACACGTGCGAGAGGATGCATCCCGCAGGCTAGTCGAGTAAAAACACGTGCGAGAGGATGCATCCCGCAGGCTAGTCGTGTAAAAACACGTGCTAGAGGATGCATCCCGCAGGCTAGTCGAGTAAAAACACGTGCTAGAGGATGCATCCCGCAGGCTAGTCGAGTAAAAACACGTGCGAGAGGATTCATCCCGCAGGCTAGTCGAGTAAAAACACGAGCGAGAGGATGCATCCCGCAGGCTAGTCGAGCAAAAACACGTGCGAGAGGATGCATCCCGCAGGCTAGTCGAGTAAAAACACGTGCGAGGTTTTGTGGGATGCGCATGCGCAGGTTTTGTGGGATGCGCATGGCTAGTCGAGCAAAAACACGTGTGAGAGGATGCATCCCGCAGGCTAGTCGAGCAAAAACACGTGCGAGAGGATGCATCCCGCAGGCTAGTCGAGTAAAAACACGTGCGAGAGGATGCATCCCGCAGGCTAGTCGAGTAAAAACACGTGCGAGAGGATGCATCCCGCAGGCTAGTCGAGTAAAAATACGTGCGAGAGGATGCATCCCGCAGGCTAGTCGAGTAACAACACGTGCGAGAGGATGCATCCCGCAGGCTAGTCGAGTAGAAACACGTGCTAGAGGATGCTTCCCGCAGGCTAGTCGAGTAAAAACACGTGTGAGAGGATGCATCCCGCAGGCTAGTCGAGTAAAAACACGTGCGAGAGGATGCATCCCGCATGCTAGTCGAGTAAAAACACGTGCTAGAGGATGCTTCCCGCAGGCTAGTCGAGTAAAAACACGTGTGAGAGGATGCTTCCCGCAGGCTAGTTGATTAAAAACACGTGCGAGAGGATGCATCCCGCAGGCTAGTCGAGTAAAAACACGTGCGAGAGGATGCATCCCGCAGGCTATTCGGATAAAAACACATGCGAGAGGATGCATCCCGCAGGCTAGTCGAGTAAAAACACGTGCGAGAGGATGCATCCCGCAGGCTATTCGGATAAAAACACGTGAGAGAGGATGCATCCCGCAGGCTAGTCGGTTAAAAACACGTGCGAGATGATGCATCCCGCAGGCTAGTCGAGTAAAAACACGTGCGAGAGGATGCATCCCGCAGGCTAGTCGAGTAGAAACGCGTGCGAGAGGATGCATCCCGCAGGCTAGTCGAGTAAAAACACGTGCGAGAGGATGCATCCCGCAGGCTAGTCGAGTAAAAACACGTGCTAGAGGATGCATCCCGCAGGCTAGTCGAGTAAAAACACGTGCGAGAGGATGCATCCCGCAGGCTAGTCGAGTAAAAACACGAGCGAGAGGATGCATCCCTCAGGCTAGTCGAGCAAAAACACGTGCGAGAGGATGCATCCCGCAGGCTAGTCGAGTAAAAACACGTGCGAGGTTTTGTGGGATGCGCATGCGCAGGTTTTGTGGGATGCGCATGGCTAGTCGAGCAAAAACACGTGTGAGAGGATGCATCCCGCAGGCTAGTCGGGCAAAAACACGTGCGAGAGGATGCATCCCGCAGGCTAGTCGAGTAAAAACACGTGAGAGAGGATGCATCCCGCAGGCTAGTCGAGTAAAAACACGTGCGAGAGGATGCATCCCGCAGGCTAGTCGAGTAAAAACACGTGCGAGAGGATGCATCCCGCAGGCTAGTCGAGTAAAAACACGTGCGAGAGGATGCATCCCGCAGACTAGTCGAGTAAAAACACGTGCGAGAGGTTGCATCCCGCAGGCTAGTCGAGTAGAAACACGTGCTAGAGGATGCTTCCCGCAGGCTAGTCGAGTAAAAACACGTGCGAGAGGATGCATCCCGCAGGCTAGTCGAGTAGAAACACGTGCTAGAGGATGCTTCCCGCAGGCTAGTCGAGTAAAAACACGTGCGAGATGATGCATCCCGCAGGCTAGTCGAGTAAAAACACGTGCTAGAGGATGCATCCCGCAGGCTAGTCGAGTAAAGCACGTGCGAGAGGATGCTTCCCGCAGGCTAGTCGAGTAAAAACACGTGCGAGGTTTTGTGGGATGCGCATGCGCAGGTTTTGTGGGATGCGCATGGCTAGTCGAGCAAAAACACGTGTGAGAGGATGCATCCCGCAGGCTAGTCGACAAAAACACGTGCGAGAGGATGCATCCCGCAGGCTATTCGGATAAAAACACATGCGAGAGGATGCATCCCGCAGGCTAGTCGAGTAAAAACACGTGCGAGAGGATGCTTCCCGCAGGCTAGTCGAGTAAAAACACGTGCGAGAGGATGCATCCCGCAGGCTAGTCGAGTAAAAACACGTGCGAGAGGATGCATCCCGCAGGCTATTCGGATAAAAACACATGCGAGAGGATGCATCCCGCAGGCTAGTCGAGTAAAAACACGTGCGAGAGGATGCTTCCCGCAGGCTAGTCGAGTAAAAACACGTGCGAGAGGATGCATCCCGCAGGCTAGTCGAGTAAAAACACGTGCGAG